>NC_092044.1:6284093-6587422 GCF_003086295.3 Arachis hypogaea | reverse complement strand
TGTCATTTATAAATATTAGTCAGATTGTAATTATAAAGTAATACATTGTATACAAATCCTTTATAATCATTTCTATGTGGGATAGTCCGTACCTCTTAAACTACGGCTTTTGGAGTTAAATCTATTTAATTTCTTATACAGTATTATAGAAAAAAATAAAAATATAAAAAAATATATTTTTTACTTATTCTCAGATCATACTCAAGTTTATATTAAACTATCAAAATTCATGCTCCAAGTTTTGAGTAGCCTTTATGATTATGAGGGAGGTACCTATTACTTTTTATGCTAATTTTTGAAGTTAAAGTTAGACTTATTTAATTGGTTAGAGTAATTTTTATCTGGTATATTTTTGTCTTTATACTTTCTAATCTTACTAGTAAGCAAATGTGTTAAACATGAAATTAAACAAAAATTAAGGAAATAGTTATGAAAGATACGTAACGTCAAAACCCTTGTAGTTGTAGGCCACACTTTTGCTCTCAACTACTTTTGAAGCCTTTCTTCTCCTTTATTATTTGTCCCTAACCTTTGATGTAATATTTCTTGTCTTGCTAGTCTGTTTAGGGGTTTTTGATGATATTGAAACAAATATGTTAATTAGTGAAATAACGGTAAATAAATAACAAAGGGGCGTCAGTGTGTCATATCACTCGTTTGTTTCTTTGTGCAATCTATGTGAGATGAGAGACTCTTTGTCCTTATGAAACCATGGCAAATTACGTGATCTTAAATTTTTGTCACTATTTCCTTTTGCTTTTCACAAAATTTATCATGAACCAATTTGTGAGGGGAAATTGCATTGCATTTCCCACTTACTGTCTTGCCGATTTAAGCATATGATGGAATTATTAACATCACATGAAGATAAATTACATATGATTCTTCACTAATAGTTAATCATCAGTGCACAATATAATAAATAAAATACAAGTATGTTTGAGAACTATTATCTTCGTTTTTTAGTCATAATTATTTTCATTTTGATTATTTTTTAAATAGAAAACAAATAAATATTTGTGAACTCCCAACATATCATTTTAAAGTGATCCATTCATAAAATTTAAATTTCAATTGACTCTGGTATTTTGAGTTTTATTCATAAAAATATAATCTCTTTGGATTCCCATGATGAATAAATTTCATTAGTAAGAGTTTATAAGATTTGGGAAAAGATTAATTGAGTTTGGTCAAATAGGTACAAATTATTACATGTATACTTTGTTTGGATGGAAGATGGAAAATGAAAGGAAAGAAAATGGGAGAAAAGAAAATGAAAAAAAAGAAAATAAGAGGAAAAGTTGATTTTTTTTATATTGTTTGAATAAAAAGAAAATGGGTGAAAAAAAGAATAGGAGGAAAATTATAACCAAATGAAATTACATCAATACCCTTCATTTTTCTTTTGCTTTTTTTAACACCATAAATAAATTAGTAATTTGACTTTCATTTTAGAATTGTCATCCATTTTTATCGCAAGTTTGAGAGGAAAATTTGGAGGTGGATCCCACGCTACTGTTTTTTCTTTCCTTCTAATTTCCATTGTCATCCAATCAATTGAAAATGAAGTTTTTCATCGATTTTATTTCCTTACATTTTCTTTCTTTTTAATTTCTCTTGATCCCAACAGTGCGGTACTGTGTATCTAGTAAGGATAAGATTTTTCTAGAATTTATAAGTGTGAGTTTAGGAATTTGCTTTTTTTAGATTCTATCTAATTCAATGTTATTGAATTACTTACTTACAAATATTCATGTTACAAATAATTATTCTTGTGCGAGAAAAAAATATTTTATAAGTCTCATATTAATTAAAGATAAAATTTCTACAAAATTTATAAATATGATACATTCTTTAACCTATAAATTAGTTTTTGGTAGGGTGTAGTATTTTTGGAGACCGCTGATATCTATATCCTTGATCTATTTACCAAAATTTTGGGGTTAAAAGTTAAATTATCTAAGTTTAAGACTTTCTACTCTGAGAATATTTTTCAAAGAAGAAAAAAGATATTGTTGGGAGTCTTTCAAATTCACTTTACTCAAAATTTGGGCAAGTATTTGGATATCAATATTGGCCATGAGAGAACGATAAAAAGGATAGCTCAGGAGGTATGAAAAGGTTTACGATAGGCTGGTTAATTGGAAATGACGTCTTCTAAGTAAGGCGGGTAGACTGTGTTTAGTTAAATCAGTTCTATCCTCTATACCAATTTATCAAATATAGATTTTTTATCTTCTAACCTATGCTTGTGAGAGAATTGATTCGATGATGAGACAGTTCTTTTAAAAGAGTTAGGCAGATAAGAGGGGCCTAGCTCTTGTGAAGTGGGAGAAGGTTGTAACTCTTAAAATATTTGGAGGCTTGTGATGCAAGCTTAATTCAGAATTTGCAGTTGGCTAGTTTTAGATGCGCTTTGAGAGACGAAAGAGGAAGATGGCTTCTTGGTTGTTTCGGCGCTATTCCACCTTGGCATATAAATCGTTGTGAGCGGTTGGCAGTATGGGAAGGTCTTATGCTAGCTTGGGAAGCTGGTTGCAAGTGGGTGATCTGCAAAACAGATTTCTTGAAGGCGTATTTGATTCTGAAGAATATTCATAATCATTTTACAGTTGGAAATAGGAATATTATTTTCAAGCTTCATGATCTTTTATCCAAGAATTGAGATGTGCGATTTGATTTTGTGAGAAGGGATGCGAACCATGATGCGGATTGGTTAGCGAAAGTTGGGACAAGAAGCAACGCTACTCATACAATTTAGCTTGAGTATGAGGACAACTTGAATCTTATTCAGCAAAATGATATAGTTGTTGCTAGTTTTTGTTCTTCTGCTCTGAACTTGTTCCTTTTTCTAGTTTGTTGGAAGTCACCAAAATCAGAAATGGGGAATGGTATTTATATGTAAGAGAAAAGGACAAATAGGTCTCTGACCTTTTACCTCGCGGATATTTTCATCCCTGACCATTGAAAAATACTTTTAAGTCCCTGACGTCCTTAAAAGTTGGACGAATTAGTCCCTCGGTCCAAAAGCCACCATCAGACCCAACGTAAAGTCTGACGTGGCTCTCCTTCTGCTTACCTGGCATGATGGCTGCCCACGTGGAATTGGAGCTTTTGAAAAGTGGACAAAGAAGTCACTGTCACTCAAAACGACGTTGTTTAGATCGCTGCCCTAATCCTCAAATTCGTTTAGGTTGTTCATTTAGGCTGGTGTTTGGTGGTGAGGAGAAGAGTTCTACGTATTTTAACAATGGCTACTAAAGGGGCATCATCAACCTCAAGAAGAAGCATAAGTGGAGTTAGACAAAAAAATTCTGCTTCAAGCTCAGTTCCATTTGCTGTTCATGTTGGAGATCGAAATGATGCTGTCGCCCCGAGGTGCTTCTGCGGAGTTTATACAATAATGTATATGTCGATGTTAGGAATAATACACCATTCCCCCTTGAGAAAATACCTTTGACAAAGAAATAAACTAGACACAATCACAACACAAAAATTTAACGTGGAAAATTCAATTATTGGAGAAAAAACCACGGCTGTTGCCAAATGACAACCAGAGAATATCACTATGTGAAAATTGTTACAACACATAGACTTCTTTCTCTCTAACACCGGCACCCTAGTACACCCACACTCTTAAAGCAAATATTTAACTACACCTCACAACACTCTCTAATCAAAAGGTATAGAGGAAAAGAAAAGTCAGATACAAGCTTTAAGTGTTTCCGACTGGTGCAAAAAATATGGAGAACTTAGCCTCATATTTATAGCCTAGGCCACCCACTCCATTTTCTATCCTAAACAATGTGGGACTAATTCAACCAAATCCTAACAATCTCCACCTTGATTGAAATAGTCACACATCTTCAGCTTCCATTGTCAACACCGACAATTCTTTGCTGCCATTGTCTATATCGACAATCATAGTTCAGAGAACTATCATACTCCACCATGAAAGTATACTCACTTGGAATTAGACCACTCCAAGCATTTCGCCTTGGTACAGATCGAAACCTTGCAGAAAATTCATGGTGCAATTTCTAAATTGGCTTTTCCTGAAAGTTCTTCAGCCATCAACATAACTCCGCCACACACCTTGCATCTCAACGCCAACCAATGCCCGTGTGCAATTGTGGACCCGATTGCCACAACTTATCCTTATCCATGGTAGTGCGGTAATACCATGAGGATACTTCTTATCTTCAACGCCTTGTGCAAACCTGATTGTATCAACACATCCTTGACTTGTATTTGCCACAAGCCAAAATTGATTCTTCCATCAAATTTCTCTATTTCAAGCTTTACAGCACTTGAATATCCTGACATTGTTACAACCGTATACTGGAATAGTATAACTCAACTGTAGACCGTGCACTAGAAAGGGTCCCCAGGAAAGAGAGGTGGGTCACAATGGACACACTTAAATACCAAATCTTTCCTTAGCCAGAACCTTTCCAAACTGCACTCTCACAGTGTCACACTGCCTTCCAGCAACAACAACAGCAACCAAAGATCAACCTCAAGTCACAGGACAAAATTCTTTTCTGATGTGGAAGGTCAGACTAGGTTGCAACCACAGAGCATACTAAGAATAAATCCCACCGAACCGAAACTCTGATACCACTTGTTGGGAATAATACACCATTCCCCCTTGAGAAAATAACTTTGACATAGAAATAAAATAGACACAATCACAACACAAGAATTTAACATGGAAACTCCAATTACTGGAGAAAAAACCACGACCGTTGCCAAATGACAACCAGAGAATATCACTATGTGAAAATTGTTACAACACATATACTTCTTTCTCTCTAACACCGGCACCCCAGTACACCCACACTCTCAAAGCAAATATTTAACTACACCTCACAACACTCTCTAATCAAAAGGTATAGAGGAAAAGAAAAGTTAGATACAAGCTTTAAGTGTTTCCGATTGGTGCAAAAAATATGGAGAACTTAGCCTCATATTTATAGCCTAAGCCACCCACTCCATTTGCAATCCTAAGTAATGTGGGACTAATTCAACCAAATCTTAACAGTCGAAGACTATTAGTAACCTTAACAGAATCTTCTTGAGTTGTCCATTCTATAAGGTAAGTTAAAAAAATTTGCTTTGGTTTGATGTGAGATGGTTGCAGACAATATCTGATTTTGGGGATTTTGACAGGAAAAGGAACCTCATTGCAAATTTTTTGTTTGGGTCGATGAGCATCTTGCCAAAATAGGAAGCAATTGTTGCATCTGTGACAGCAGAGATTTGGGTGAGAAACATGTTGAAATTGTAGAAGAGGAAGAGGAATTAGATCATAGAATGACTGTTTTGGAGGAGAAGATTGTTGCTTTGGAGAAGAAGAAAAACCCATTAGCTTGGTGTATTACTGTAATTATATGTGCTGTATTTGTTGCTTTTTATGTATCTGTTGCTTGAGAGATGAAGTATAGAAATCATGATAGAGAAAGGAATGTTTTAGGTTTTTCTTGTGTATTGAATCATACTATTTTGACAAGTTATGCGTTCTGTAATCTAAATGCAACTCTAATTATAATATCAGTATGTTCAAATTATGTTTTAAATATGTACATAAACATGGAAACGCTGAAGAATTAGGCTTAATAGTAGCATACATAAACAATGAAACTTGATGTTCGATAACATAAAGAGTTTCCTAAAGCTTCCCAAAATGAACAAGTCTCCTAAAGTGTAGAGTTTGATGAAGCTTAACATGACAAAAGTCAGCCTCAAACACAAAATTATAGATCCTAATTTGAGGATGTCCAGAAATAAATATTAGCCAAAATGCAAAACCAAGTTTACTAAAAGCTATTACAAGACATAGTGGAATGCCCAAAGTCACACACTTCTTCACTTCTTTGGCACGATGGAAGGTGGATTAAGGATGAATTTAAATACACTAGTTGCGGCCGTGCTTGCTGCTGCTAATGTCTCCTGGGTAGCTATTGCACTTGGTCCTGGGATGACTTGAGGTGGATGTGGGCCAGGTGGATTCGACTGACTTTGAGGTGGGAGTGGACTGGGGCATAGTGGAGCTGGTGGCCTGAATATCTTTTACTTGGGCCTCATCTTTGATGGAGTTGCTTGAGTTTTTTGATAGGTTGTAGATGGAACTTGGAGTGGATGCCTAAACGGTGTCCTTCTGATTACTGGACCTGACCTGACTTGAGATGCTACATCCACTCTTGAAAGGCCTACATCTAAACGACGTTGTTTTGAACGACAGGAACTTCTTTGTCCACTTTTCAAAAGCTCCAATTCCCTAACATGCCACGTGGACAGCCGTCATGCCAGGTAAGCAGAAGGGGAGCCACGTTAGACTTTTTCGTCGGGTCTGACGGTGACTTTTGGACGGAGAGACTGATTCATTCAACTTTTAAAGACGTTAAAGACTTAAAAATATTTTTTAATGATCAGGGATAAAAATGCTTGTGGAATAAAAAGTTAGGGACCTATTTGTCATTTTCTCTAGATGTAATTTTCAATTTTAAATGTATCTAAAAAGAAAAAAAAGGCTCTTCTATATATATATATATATATATATATATATATATATATTTGAATTTGAAAATCCCTAATTTCACTACCTAGGAGATAAGATAAATAACCATACATATATATAGAAGAACCACCAGCTCCTCCAAATATGTGACACACACTTATTAATCCCTGGAATTTCTTTGCAGGTCACTTTCCATGTTTCACACCATTAAATCGGAAACCGTAAAAATCATCAGCTTAGAGAACAACGAATTTCAATATTTCAGAGACTCACGAACGGTAATATATTACTCCTCTCATCCAAAGTGAAAGTAGTACAATTTTGCTCTTAATTCTTGAATGTATTCAAACTACAAACACATTTACTTTTTGAGTAAACTGATTTTGCTAATTCTATGTTTTCATTCCGCTAATTGATTAGTCTTTCCAATCCAATTTGAAAAAAGAAAAATGCTATAAACATTATTTTATATATATATATATATTATTCATTTTTGACAATAAAAATTTTATCTTTTATGCTATAAAAAAAAATATTCACATTTTCTCTTTAAAAAATGTTAAGAAAGTTAATAGTTAAAAACTTAAAATAGCAATGATGTCTTCTTCTACATTCAAATCCAAATTCTCTGTATTGTAGATTTCTATGAGTATCCATTCCAAGTATTATTGATAGGAATAATATTTTACTAATTTCTTAAATATCAAATCTGTGATTTTATCGAAAATAAAACATTATTGAGAGAGAGAAGAAGGAAAAAACGAAAAAGAGGGTCACGTTTGTCGCAGCCATTGCGTGCTACCAAACAGTGGCAATTAAACTATTCGAGTTGTGCAGTAAAAAACTCTCTCACTTCATTAAATTTCATTTTAAATCTTTTTTATTACATCTAATTTATACAGAATATTTTAAATTTAAATTCAGATATTTTAATTTAAATTTATATTTATGTTTTTAAATATATTTAATAAATAAAAAATTTCGATTAATAATCAGTTAATCACATCAATATTAACTAAGATAAAAGTAATATCATAAATTACAAATTTACAATAAAAAAATAAAGTTACAATAATATAATATAATATTATTTAAAATATAAAGCTCTCTCCCCAGAAGGAAAAAAAAATCCCAACCCCTGTCAACGCGCGTGCCCATCATCAACGTGATCATCATCATCTTCTCCTCCTTCTTCTTTCCCAGGACCTCACCCAGGTGCAAAAGTCACTTCCTTTTTCAACTGCCCCCATTGATTTTATTTGATTATTTATATTTTTAATTTTCCACTGTGTTGTTAGGTTGTGCTTTTCTGTGACTTTTTCAACTGTGGGAAATAGTAAAGTTTTGTTTTTGATGTTCGTTTCTATCTCAAAATTGGTTAGCTGAGTGGTTTTATACTTTGGTTTCTGATGGGGTTTTGCTTTAACATGAATTTGGGGTTTCTTTGTTTCAATTTTGTTGGGGTTCTGTTTGTTTGTGAGGAATTGATTTGGGGAGAAGGTTTCAAAAGGGGATAATTTCTCTTTATGAGAGGGAATTATGCTCTGTGTATTTATGCCCTGTGTTTTCATGTTTCAATTGTTAGAAGCCGTAGTGAAGGTAGGTTACTCTTGATTTTCACTTCAATTTCTTGATTATTCAATGGAATTTTGCTAGCTATATTTTTAGGTATAGATAAGATTTTTTATTTTTATGTTTTTCCTTCTCTTTCTCTTGTTGTCACAGATAGAGTAGTAGCATTACTGCTAAACCACTAAGCTAATCACTTTCACTGGATTGCTTCTTAGTATAGATAACATTTCTTGTATTAATATGCTGGATTTCATGTTAACACTTTTATTCTTTTTTCTTTCATGTCAGATTACAGATAAATTAGTACTATAGCTAAACTACGGTACTGCTAAAGCACTAAGCTAGTCACTTGGTTGTTCCAAATTTGGAGAGCAATAATTTGATGGGAATATGATTGAGGGCTTCGACCAGTGCAATTCGATGTTGTGCTGGGAAGACGAAGCTGAAATGCCAAAAGTTGAATTTCAGGAATCTGGTCCTGCTTTGAAGAAAGCCAAGAAAACCATTTTGGCTGCTGAAAATGTCGACAGCTATGAAGTGGCTGAAAGCCAGGACAGACTTGGTGACTTACCGGATTGCCTTATACATCATATATTGTCGTTTATGGAAACGAAGGATGCGATTCGAACATGTGTTTTATCTAAAAGGTGGAGGTATATTTGGGCTTCAGTTCCCTGCTTGAACTTCAGCAGCAAGTCATTCAATCGGTTGGTTGATTTCAAGAAATTTGTGTTGTGGGTTCTATCCCATCGGGATGATTCTCAGGTCAAGGTTCTTATTTACTATCGCTTCGGGGTGGATTACGCAACGGATCAGTATCTGTTGAATAAGGTTATTGAATATGCAACATATCATGGTGTTGAAGAAATCAGAATCAATCTTCGGGCTAAAACCTCTGGCAGCCCACCTGTTGAAATCCCTTTGCCTCTATTTACTTGTCAGTCTTTGAAACGGCTCGAGTTAAAAGATTGCAATCCTACAAATGTCTCGTCCCCCGTTGGCTGCAAGTCATTGGAAACGTTGCACCTGGAACATTTTTCAATGTATCCTGCTGCAGCTGACTTTATGAATCCATTTTCAAGTTTGGCGGAACTCTTTGGTTTTACAACATTGACGACTTTGCACCTTAACAGCTTCACTCTGTGTTATACAGGAATTGACTGTCTCAACCCATTTGCTACATGTGTCAATTTGAAGAATTTGCACTTAGGTGAAATGTCCTTTAAGTCCGATTTGAACCCTAAGGATTTTGTTATATCTGCTCCCAAACTCAAAAACTTGAGCCTAATGTGCAACCGCTTCAAATGTAAGATTGTAGTTGCTGCACCAACTCTTACCAATTTCAGCTACTTGTATTCTACATCTTGTGCCTTCTTTGAGTTCAGTCTTCCATCTTTGGATGGCTTGGTCATTGATATTCATGAACCGCGTGATCAATTGGAAAAATCAATCCGGAGGAAGAGAGAGGAGACTTTGCATGGTTTGATCAATATGATACGGGGACATTGTAAATCTGAAGCAGTTAAACTATCATTCTGTACAGTAGCGGTTAGTATGTCAGAGACATAGACGGTTTGGTTTTACTGTTTTGCATTTTCAAAAGAAATATCGTACAGTTTGCCTGATTTTTATTTATTTATTTTTGTGCTTTTTTCCAGGTTTCCTGTGGTACTGCAGTTTTTCTAAAGCCAGAGTTTTACTCCTGTAGTAAATTGAAATCATTGAACTTCGGGGTGGGTTCAACATACAAAATCTTCATTAGCAACCTTGACAATATAACGGCCTACTTCCGCGATTGCTCTCAACATGCAGATTTTGAAATCCTGACTATTTAGAAGGTATTCATAAATCCCCTTCATCTTGAATTAATTTGATCAACTTTTATTCTGCTAAACAATGCTTGTGGATATATTCGTTAGAGATTGCTTTCTTTGCTATGGCTGATCATATATAAATCTGAATTCATGGTTAAAGTTTGTATGTGGATAATATTCTACATTGACTATTTTAGCATCTAAGTTTGTACGATGTCTTGCATTTACTTTGCACACATGTTTTCCAATGTGAAATTATATTTTTAGACAAAGAAGCCCATGCATTTGTAACCTATAACAAATTTTCATACTAGTGTGAATTTACAAATTTTCACTTATTTGCATCATCTTTCTTTGTTTCTTCATAGGATATTTGATGTAATGCCAGTGTAAATGTTGCATTAAGGTGTAGCGTTTGATAATTGTTTAGATATTTATACTAGTTTTGCTATAGATGTAGATTATGGGGAATAGCGATCTATAAGAAGGATAATATAAGCTTATAGTACAATGTTAATGGGCTACAATCTGTTTCAGTTGTTTCCTTTGTTCATTTCTTGTTTATTTGATAATTACTATAATACCATACTTTTGTTTTGCTTCAAGCTTTCTTGAGTGAAATTCCTTTAGAATTATCTTAAAAAGATGGTATACAAATGACCACATGGTATCTTTTTTTCAATTAACGAAAAAGATTATCTTTCCTTTAGAATTATCTTATTTATAGTGTACTTAGAACTTTTACAGCTTATCAAGCTTTTAAAAGATTTAAATTGCTATAGTGATCAGTGACGTGGCTTCAATCTTTTAGTTATTAGGATGAACTGAGGTGTATCATATGTGTAATATGTATGGTTAAGAAGCTAGAAACCGTGAAGCGTTGATTTAGATTTTGATGTCTTGGCTATAGACGAGATATATGATAGGATGGAGTAGCATGGTTTGCCCATGGAGTAGACTCCACCAAATGGAAAGTGGCTAGTTTATTGTTGTATATGGTTATGAAGTATAGTGAAAGATAATATTCACTCTTCTTTTTTACCTTCTGTCATAACTATTTTTTTGTTACTTCCCTGGATCAATTTGTATATGGATACAATACAATTGTACCGAAATACCTTGACAAAGATGTTTCAAAAAGTGACAATGATGTATAAAAGAGATTTAAGTCTTCTGCATTGTTTTACATATCACTAAACCTTATGTGCATCTAATTTAAACCGTGCTTAGGGCTTATCAATATTAAATGTCTCTGTTGCTACTATCTATTCTTGTTCTAAATAAGCTATTGTCTCCTTATCTTTGTCATTGAGGCTGTTGATATTAACTCCTTAATATTCTTTTCATTCCTCTATTTTTTTTGTTTTGATTTCAAAGGATACATCGCGGAGCAGGCTTGGCTTATGCTGGGGTGGAGGTTAACCCAATACTTGGATCATTGTTGTATAAACAAGGATTAGTGCTCGGTAATAGTTTCACTGGGAAAGGATTGGGGTATACTCATATGTGGTCAATTTTAGAAGATAGGTCACAGTGAAATAGAAATTCAAACACTTTTTGTATCTTGATTCTCCTTTTGTAGTCATTTTCACCCCAAAAAAAGGGGAGAAAAGAAGCAGAATATAGACCCTTTTTTTCCTTAATATTTTCTAGTTTCTTTTATGGGGGTAAAAGGAAGGAAAAGGAAATAAAGATCCAAGTTATTTGCTTGCTTAGACAGTTTTAGTTTAAGTGGCTATAAATTGGGAGTTGATGTGAAATGAATTTGGATTCTTTAGAATGAGGAGGTTTGTAGAGTGATAAAGCGAGACGATGTTTCATCGTTAGATCATTTGACAGTTCTAGTTTTAGTGATCTAGGGGTGTTTATACCCTCGCTTAATTACTTAACAGATATCTTCATTTCAGAGGATTCAGATTCATACTAAAATAAGGCATTTTATGCTGATAATTTTTAGATAAAAAGTCAAAAGAATTGATGGCTGAAAATGTTGCAGCAATCTTTTTACTCCTATATTCACTGTTGACTGCTGAAACAGCCAAAAGAACAAGTGTTCATTTCAAGGT
The DNA here is from genome assembly GCF_003086295.3 of Arachis hypogaea. Taxonomy (NCBI): domain Eukaryota; kingdom Viridiplantae; phylum Streptophyta; class Magnoliopsida; order Fabales; family Fabaceae; genus Arachis; species Arachis hypogaea. The sequence continues at coordinate 6,575,450 of NC_092044.1, read as the reverse complement.
GAAAGACAAGGAATGCCTGAAACTATTCAATGGGAGAAATATTTGCATTTAGCTGCCTGGTGAATGGTGATCCAAGGTTATAGTTTCATTGTAATTCGGCATGTACTGATAATTTTAATATTTAGCAAGGATATATTTATTTTTGGTTTTTTTTTGAATTATTATTATTATTATTATTATTATTATTATTATTATTATTATTATTATTATTATTATCTCCGTTTTAAAATATCTATCATTTTAGAATTTTGGTACTTGAAAAGCTTAATGTATTTGATTATAGTTTATATTAAGATACATTAAATCTTTTTAACATAGCAAAATTCTAGAGTGATAGATAGTTTCTTGGTTCATAGGAAATATTTACCAGGGATATCAATTTGGTTTTTGGTAGTGGCGAGAATATCGTTTATTTTGGGGGAAATTCTTATTCTATGGAAGCAAAATAATTGTTTCTCCAAATGATGTATTTATTTAGGGTAAAGGACAAATAGGTTCCTGAGTTTTTAATTTGCGGACATTTAACTCCCTCAGGATTGAAAAATACAAAATGATCTTTGATCTCTTAAAACGTCGTACAAATTGGACTTTCCGTTCAATCTGCTTCGTAACACGTTACGGATTCAGATTACCTGGCGCTTATGTGGCGTAGCAATGGGTACGTGTCTCCAAGATGCTATGAACGGGGCTGACGTGTTTTACTGAAAAAAGTTATGGGACATTGTTGTACTTATGCACTAAGATGACATTGTTTCAGAAATAGTTGTGGAATGGTTCTTATGAGATATGCCCATGATGTCCATATCAATCACAGATAATTAAAGGAAGCCTAATACTTACGTTTTTCCTCCAAAAAATACAACGCTTCATCTTTGTGTTGTCGTTGTTGTTCAGTGAAGCAGTTCCATTGAAGCTTCCTGGTGCTACCTGTGTCCGCTGTGGAGAGTGGTAAGTACATTGTTATTCAAATTTGTTTTGCTTATACCCTTTATTTATTATCAATGTCGTAGGATGGGACTTATATGGACTGTGAGTGTAGTAGCTGATTAGTTGTGGGGTTAGTCATTTGTCGGGTATTATTTAGTGAGATTTTGGAGATTTTGATAATAAGGGTTGGTTTTATGTTGTGTTGTGTATTGAAAAAAGTTACAAATGGTTGATGTATTTGGTGTTCCCATGTTCCATCATGGGGGCTATTTTCAAGGTTACCTACCAGTGAATTAGTTTATCTGCATAGTCAAGTTGAGAGGTTTCCGCCGATGGACTTGAATTTTGTCAATTTCGGAAATCTGATCACGATGTTCAAAGGATTGGGGTATCAATCGTATAAGGAGGCTTACTGGTATGATCCAAAAAGCAAAGATATAGAGTCAGGGTTGCATGTACTGAGGAGGGATACATAGATCAACCAAATGCGACAGACTAAGTTGAGGAACAAAGACAGGAGTTTACATTTTTTTTTACCATCCTATTGATCAACCTGAGATCGCAAATGGTGATTGTGAGAAAAATGATGAGGTTGAGGAAGAAGTCGATCCAAATGACTTGGAGAAGTTGGATGACTCATCTACAGATGATGATAACGATGGCAGTGAGGAAGATGAACTGTATAAACTACCACCTGCTGGTTATGAAAGTGGGAGTGAGAGTGATGAAGATGATGAGGGCAGAAGGGTGAGAGCTGCCAAAAGGAAGAGGAAACAAGTGTCTCTATCGTCGAGGAAAGGGATCGAACCAAAGGAAAAGCAAAAAAAAAAAAAAAACAAGCAACACATGAGTCTAAAAGGCAGAGTGTAAATCCCGCTAAAATCGGTAAATAATTAGTTAATAAATTGAATTTTAATTAGGAAAATTAAAAATGCAAAAATAATATCAAAATAGGATAGAGCTCTTCAAAACGAGAATTTTGATACCAATTTCAAAAATTTTGGCCCAAAATTGGACCGAAAGGGTCGAACCAGTTGAACCGAAGCCCAAATTGGGCCCATGGGTCCAACCGGACCCATAACTTAAAAGAAGCAGCAACTCCTTCTTCCCCCCATTTCATACAACAACGACGCCAAACAGATTGGGGAGGAAGAGAACTCCATAACCCTCATCAAATCTTCCTTCCACCATAACTTCCCTATTTGAGTTCCGATCGCCGCACCGTTCGTGGCCACGTGTCCAGCATATTGAGCTCTACATTTCTATTGGATCAATTTCACCGGTAATCTTCATTTTTGTTTCAAAATCTCTACCCATTCCTTATTGTGAAATTGAACCCTTGTGATGAAATCTTGTCCAATTTGGTGTTTTAGGTTCGATTTAGCTTGTGGAGCTTATTGGGTTTGAGTTCCTACGCGTATGGGTGTGGTAAGAATCACCTAAACCCTAATCCAATTCTGATTCCATTATGTAAAATCTGAATTTGGAATATATATGTGTATTAGGTGTGAATTAAGTTTCTATATAAGCATTGGAATTGAAAAGTAAGCATTTGGAAACTTGGTGGTGATTGAAGCTAAGATTATGGTTGGTTCCTTTGAGCTTGAGGGGATGTGTTGTAGCTTGTGAGGCTTCCTTGGATTAAATACAGTGATCTGCCAAGGTATGGTTTAGGTTTCGCACGTTTAATTTATAAGGTTGTGTGAAAACTTAGGTTAGATCATTATAGGATAGGTTGAAATGGTTCAATGTGTTAAATGGTTAGTGTTTGTGTCGTTGACGAATCAATTGATGTGGTGCTTGTGTTGAGTAATTGATAATGCGAGTTAAAGTTATGTATGTATATATGCTAGTATGATGGTGATGAATAAAGGGTTTATGATTGTGGCAAAGTAATGGCATAGTTGACATAGTGAATGGTGTATATTTGGATTTGTAGATATTATTATGATGGATAATATTGTGTTAACGATTGAAGAATTTCATGTTAATGATGATATGTGTATATAGAGTAATATGTTGGTTTGTGGTTAAAGTTTGTGAAGTTGGGTGTATGTGGTGTTTTTGAGCTAAGTTGTAAGAATTGTGGTGTTATGATTAAAGGCTGGCTAGATTGATGATTGTGGTATGTTGAGTTGTATAGAAATGTGCTTTGAAGAGGAAGATGTGGCTTCGGAAAAAAAATGAGGTTTGGGTGTTATTTGGTAAAAAGGGAATTTTGATGAACTTTGGAAGTCCATAACTTGTTCCTCAAAATTTGGATGGAAATGCGAGTTATTTCAAATGAAAGATGATTTTACAAGCTTTTGAACGACATCAATTTTGTGAAAAATAGAATTTTGTAGAGAAAGTTATGGACGACGGAAGTTTGGTGCAAAAACTGTGTTATGCAGGTGGCAATTTTTCTGGTTTTGCAGCTCCTAGGCAATCTGTTAATTTTTGGATAAACGTACATCCACGCGTACGCGTGGCGTGATATTTCAAACTACACATGTGCGAGTAGCCATACGTGCGCGTGATGAGCTAACCTGCGTGACCACGTGTACGCATGGTAAGGCAATGCTCACGCGTGCTACTTTTCCACGTTACCAGGCGTACGCATGGCCCACGCGTACCCGTGGCCCTGGCTTGCTGCAGAAATAGATTTTTGGCATTTAAAACTAGATTTTCACCTCTAAACCTCCATTTTCTTCCTTTTAGACTAGTACTAAGTCCAGTAGCTAGTTGAAACTAGAAAAATAGAATAACTTGGGGGTGAAGTAAGAGGCAAAATGATGAGTTATATGAAGAAGATGAGAATGTTAAATGAAGTTTAATGCCATGGCTTGATAAATGATTATATATTGATTATCAAAATGAAATGGCTTATGAAAAATGATATCTGAGATACGAGTTTTTCTGGGTAAGAACCGTGGCTTGCCACTACGTGTTCCAGGTTGAAACTCGATACTCTGTTGACCCTACGTCGTAAGAGTGACCGGCACGTATAAATTCCCGAGTATGGATAGCCCCTATTGAGTGATTTGAATGATGAATGAATGTGAAATCTATGCATAGACTCATGGGGATACGCGACGGGGGGACAGTTTAAGATTTTCGGACTTGTCGGGTTGGCTGGATAACCGACAGATGAGCCTTATGATCCATAGGACAGGCATACATCATGTGCATTTGTATGTTTGATTGCTATGCATTTCCTGAGTTTGCCTAATTGAATATATATATCCTACTACCTGTTATACTTGCTACTTGCACTATCTGCTTATTACTTGTGCGTGAACTTGTTTGGTTGCTTGTCTCTGCTGAATTATGGATGATGGAGGGACGGAGGAAGGGTGAAATGGTTTGGTGTTATGTTAGGTTTAAAATTTGAGTGAGTTAGGAAGGTCTAGATTACCTACCCCTATTTATAGCTTTTGTTTAGAAATTAAGTTTTACAATTGTATGACGGAGTTCTAGGATTGCCACTGGCATTCCCAGGACCTTATTTATTATATGCGTGGCACCTTTACCATGCTGAGAACCTCCGATTCTCATCCCATACTGTGTTGTCTTCAGATGCAGGTCGAGAGGCTCCTCGCTAGACGTCTGGATCTTAAAGCGAAGTAATCCCTGGGTTATTTTGGGTTTTATGATTGTATATATATGTACCTATGTACTTAGCTTGCTCTCCAAGAAACTTGTTTATTTTGTTCCTTATAGAGGTTGAGGGAGAGCTAGGGTCTTATTTTGTACTTTGAGTATTCTGGTATATATATATATATATATATATATATATATATATATATATATATATATATATATATATATCATCCGGCCAGCCTTAACTTCGCAGGCTAAGTCAGGAGCTAGTTATGTTGTATTCTTGGCTTTCCTTTACTCTCTTGCTTATTCCTATCCTTAACTCTTAGGTTTCTTAGCACGCAAGTAATCCTATTTCTTGAGATTTGTGCTTTTTATTTTGCGATTTTGTTTTACCCATTTTCAAGACTTCTAGTATATCGACTCTTCTCACTATTATATGTATATTTTAACTGTTTAGAGGTCCGTAACACCACACTACCCTTGTTCTACGACTTAAGCGTAAAACTTTGTGTAGTAAGGTGTTACACAGAGATTTAAAGCAAGAAGGGTGAGCTCATTTGAAAAAAAGTTCCTCAAGGTTCACTGGGCCTACTAAACAGCCCAACACAAGTGGGTCAAGAAGACAGCCCAATAGAACTAGGCCTGCTAGGGAGCCCAGTATGAGGCCAGCCATTGCAGAAAACGTCAGTGATATAGACACAGAGGATGAGGACATTATGTTCGAGTATGAATCTGAGGAGCTGCATACCCCTGCCTCATCAGAGGAGGAAGGGAACAAATCACACTAGCCTGAGTTTGATGAACAACATGGCTTCGAAGAAGACAGATTTGGGCTTGGAACAAGATTTGCTACAATAGAAAGGTTCAAGGAGGATGTGAAGGATTCATTTATTACTGAGGGGAGGGAGTTAGTCTGGATTAAAAATGATAGAAAAAGGGTTAGAGTTGGCTGCAAGGGTGAGGATTGTCCTTGGATTGCCCATCTCTCATACAATAAACAACTGCAGTATTTTCAAGTGAAAACATATAAGAGTGAACATACGTGTGCAAGAGATTTAGGAAGCAATGCAGCTGACCAACACTGGATCAGCAAGAAAGTGGAGAAAAGGATGACCACACATCCCCACAATGTGCGAGGAAGTGTGCTACTATTTCATGGAAAGTTTGCACTAGTTCAAGAGAAAAGGTTGAAGCGGCTTGTCAAGCCAAGTAACAAGTGGACTGCGGAGTGGATTGGTGATAATGAGCGCAAGCGTTTTGAGATCACCTACAAGGGATCTAAATTGGATGTGGACTTTATCAAACATACATGCACATGTAATAGATGGCAACTAACCGGTCAGTGTGGAATTATATTTACTTTAGTGAAAATTGCATTTCTCTACTTGCTGCTGGTATTATTTTTACTTGAAATTGTATTTGTATACTCTTTTTGGATGTCTTTGCCTTGCTGCTCGTATTATGATTGCTTGAGTTTGTATTTTGCTGTTATCCTTACTTGCATTGCTGTTACCAATTTATTGTATTTTCTAGAAAAGGAATGTCGTGCACTCATGTTATAGCTGCAATCAGAAAAAGACATGATAACATGGAAGATTACATGCATCCATGGTTATGCATGGAATCTCTGAAGAAGACTTACGGGCACTTCATCCAGCCTGTTACTAGTGAAGAGTTTTCGACACGGACTGATCAGACTAGGCCTGTTGCATCTGTAATTAAGAGGCCGATCAGTCGTCCAAAGGTCCATAATAGGCAAAAAGACCCAGCAAAAATGGTTATTGAAGGTAAAAAATTGAAGAAGAGTTTCTATGTGACCTGGAGCAAGTGTGGTCAGACAGGACACAACTGTCAGACAGGACACAACTATAAGACTTGCAAGGGTGCGCCATCGAACCCAAATTGAAAACCTAATACCAGGAAACCAAAGAAGAAGATCGATAACAACATTTCACTTGTGGTTCTATCACTGTCACAATCAGTCCCTCGGGCAGAGGTACTTGACTGGACAAAGGATCTTTATGTCCACCTGATAAAAAGTTGTAGGATTTAGTTGTCCATTTTAAAGTGTTAAAGGACCTACTTGTATCTTTTAAATTTTCTTGATGACTTTAGTGTCTTTCTTCATTCATGACATGAACATAACATGGTGTTTCAAGGTCAAGAGAAAAATTCAGCTGAGGCAACTAACTAGAACCATTCTGCAGCTAACATAACTCCAGATGTGGTCCAATAAGAAGCTGCTCCAGAAGCTTCATCTGTGCCTGTTTCTGCAGTCCCTGCAAGGCAAGGCCAAATTTCATTCAAACCTCCAGCCAGAGTTCTAGCAATGTCATCCAACAGAACCTTGAGACCAAAACAACCAATTTGAAGGAAGGATGTTGGCAAACAACATGTTCAACCATCACAGCAACCAAGTGCAGAAGCAAGTGGGGGACCATCTGATGAGACTTTAGCTACAGCTAGCACTGGAACTAAAAGAATGTTTCGGTTCATCCCCACCCCAAGAGTCAACAATTCTAAGAAATGATGTTGCTATTTTAGGAAGTCAGTCATAGCTGATGTAAAAATTTGACAAACTTATTTTGGTGTGTTATACATTCTAATATCTTTTTGGCAAAATTATGGTGTTCAGGTGGTTCAATGTTTTGTTAGGATTGTAATCCTTCAAACTTATCTTATTTGGTGTGAGACTGCTTATCATATTTTGTTAGGATTGTAGTCCTTCAAACTTATCTCATGGTTCAATATTTAATGATCCAAATTATTTAATGAATTTTACATACCTGGACCATCAACATGATATTAGATATAGCCATTTAAACACATGATGTTATCGCAACAAAATATTATCATTCATCAAAGGATAAACATAACTACATTATATCAATTGTTCCTCACAACAACAATGCACAATATCTAATAACACCTAATAACAGCAACAACAGCACAAATTACTACCAAACATACAACAATAATCTACATATTAGATTTTTTCTTCCCTCTTTAGACAGGCAAGCTTCTTCTCCAACTTAACCAGCCTCTGTTCTACTTTATTCTTGTACAAGTACTGCTCCAAGTTGTTAACATTGTTGTCACAAATTGACTTCTCTCTACCTCTAATTTTTGCAACATGATCATCAAGCCAGACAAAGAATTTGCAGTGGGATGGATTTTTCAACTGCAACATCAACAATAAAATCAAAATTCAGCTAAACACATGAACAGTTTCAAGCTTCACAGAACCATGTTACCTTGAAGAAGGGACACCCAAGAAACAACTGGTTAGGATTAGTTGGCGTCTTGGACTTGTACAGTATAGCATACACATCACACTTGCACATCAGAGCAATGTCGTCCTTCTCTTCTCCAGCCTCCACGCAACGAATGTGAGACGGCAATCGGACTTGTTGGATGCTCGAGGAACTTCTTTCACTGGCCATAGACGCCCTAGACGCAACAACTCCCTAACTATACAAGTGCGATGGCGTCTAGGACCAATTTGGAGAATTAGAGCACCTCCCAAAACGTCATTATTTTGGGAGCAAAACAGAAGAACCTTCTTGTCCTCCGAATGAATGTTAACATCTCGTCCTATATCATAACGGATACATCACTCTGTTATCGCCACATAGACGCCACATCAATCTTATCCATTTCACATTAGAGTGCAAATTGAACGAAAGGACCAATCTGTACGGCATTTTAAGAGGTTAAGAATTGTTTTATATTTTCCAGTTTCGAAGGAGTTAAATGTTCATAAATCAAAATTCAAGAACTTATTTATCTTTTATCCATTTATATATTATTTTTATTTCTATATTTTATTCTTTCTCTTGTTTTGTGTTGCTTACTTATTTTCCCTTGTATCTTTGCCTTCTATTAGTCTTAGATAGATTTGTTCAAGGCGAAGGTCTAAATATACCTTTGGACTTGTTAAACACTCAGAACAGAACATTAGTGTTGGTTCAGTCTCAACAAATTAAGAATAGAGTAATTATCCAAATCAATTTGTAAAATTTTTAATATGGGATAATTCTTTAGGTTTTAAAATACAATTTTTAATATTTATTTTTATTAGGCAATATATATATATTTTTTAATTTGATTAGGTTAATAGATGTCGCTGTGGATTTTTTAAGATTTTTTAAGAATTATTTTAAAATTTTTTAAATTTTTTTAGAATTATTTTGTATTTTACTCTTTAAATTAAATTAAAAGGAGACTTTATTGTTTAATAAAGATAAATATTGAGAGTTATTTTATATATTTTAAAATTTAAAAAGTTATAGTGTTTGATTTTAAAAATTTTAAAAACTAATTTGAGTAAGGGTGAGTAATTACTCTTAATAATAATAAATAAATAGAGTACTTCAATTGTCTTTTTTTTTTCAATTGAATTTTATAATCATCTTACGAGTGACAAACTGATATTATACGATAACAGATAAATTCTTAATTTATTTAGGTATTATATTTTGAATTTAATCTTTAAAAATTAGGTATGCAACAAATTTTATAGTCAAGTTTTATTCAACGAAAAATAAACTAATAAAATTAAGAATTAGTTGATAATTTCTGCTCAATTGAGAATTTATACATAATGAAAAAATATTGTATCAATTCTATTCCGGAAAAAAAAAATCTTAGGCTTAGTTTGTATCTTAGGAACAACATTTTTAATTTTTTTGAATAAAAGTTATTAAAGTTTTTGGAAAATGAAAATGTTGTTAGGTATAATATTAATTTTTAGAATTAACATTATCTAAACTCATGAATTGAAGTATTTTCATAAAGAATACTGAATACTACCTCAAATAGGTTCCCACGAAATTTATTATCCAACAGTTTTGTCTTCCACAAAATTTAACTAAGATTTCGATTCTGAGATTTTCAGATATCCACCATATACGTTTCCAAAATCGTTTGATCCGGTTAAAGTAGTGACGTGTCAGGTTAACTGCGACATGTCACCTCCAGGACATTTTGGTCTCCATCCATGCTGGACAAAACGACGTCGTATTGAAACCAGGGGCAAAACGACGTCGTTTCGGGGAGGACAAATTCGTCCCCACTTAGACAGAGAATGCAAACGGCGCCATTTTCATGTGGGGACCTATTTGGCTTATAATAGAATCTTAGGGGACCTATTTGACCTATAATTCATGATGTTAAAAGAAGCTATATTTACTTGAACGCAAACCTTAAAAACACATTAATATTGGTCTGTTCATTTATCAAAATGGTAATATAAACTTGAGAACCCAAACATGTTAACTAAACAAATATTTGGCCTCAATAGCAACACAAACCAAATCAAATCAAAAGAAGGTTTATTTTCTTCAACATAAACTAAACGAAACCATTCTAAACAACATAAAGTCTTCTTCCTCCAACATAACAAAAGGTGGTAATATAACTAAGACAACAACTTTCACACTAATTCTTAGAAGCATCATTTCTTGAAAGACTGGTTCAACCTTGGTGTTGGAATGAATTTGAACAACTTAGATACTATGCCACTGGTTGCAGCTGATATTGTCTCAGCACTAACACTCCCCGAATTCTTGACCCTAATTACTGTTTCCTTTGGACGTCTAAAAGAAAGTTGAGCTTGGAATAATCAACAGTATTTTTATCACCATATTTCACACAGAGTTCAACTACTTACATTAAGCCCCTTACAAGGGGCATACATTTGGATTGTAAGTGGTTTAATGTAAGCAGTTGAACTTTGTGTGAAACATGGTGATAACAATACTGCTTATTCTAATCTCAGCTTTCTTTTAGACGTTCAAAGGAGACAGTAATTAGGGCCAAGAATCAAGGGAGTGTTAGTGCTGAGACAATATCAGCTGCAACCAGTGGCACAGTATCTAAGTTGTTCAAATTCATTCCAACACCAGGGTTGAACCAGTCTTTCAAGAAATGACGCTTCTAAGAATTAGTGTAAAAGTTGTTGTCTTAGTTATGTTACCACCTTTTGTTATATTGGAGGAAGAAGACTTTATGTTGTTTAGAATGATTTCGTTTAGTTTATGTTAAAAAAAATAAACCTTCTTTTGACTTGATTTGGTTTGTGTTACTATTGAAGCTAAATATTTGTGTGGTTAACATGTTTGGGTTCTCAGGTATGTTACCATTTGATAAATGAACAGACTAATGTCAAAGTGTTTTTAAGGTTTGTGTTGAAGACTTGAAGTAAATATAGCTTCTTTTAACATTATAAATTATAGGTCAAATAGGTCCCATAAAATACTATTATAAGACAAATAGGTCCCCCCACTTGAAAATGGCGCCGTTTGCATTTTCTGTCTAAGTGGAGACGAATTTGTCCTCCCCGAAACGACGTCGTTTTGCCCCTGGTTCCAATACGACATCGTTTTGTCCAGCGTGGATGGGAACCAAAATGTCTTGGAGGTGACATGTCACAGTTAACCTGACATGTCACCACTTTAACCGGATCAAACGGTTTTGGGGACGTATCTGGTAGATATCTAAGAATCTCAGAGTCGAAATCTCAATTAAATTTTGTGAGAAACAAAACTGTCGGATGTTAAATGTCGTTTTTCTTTCCTGTGATTCCTAGTAGAGAAAAAGAAAAAAAATAAATAAATATTGTCATTTTTAATTTATATGTTATTTTAAAATTATTTTAATAATAAAATTTCTCTCTTTTTAAATGGCATCGCTTGTGTGGGAAAACAACGGTCGTCTCCACACTGCCCTAGACTCTGGTCCTCATTTTGAATCTCGCCGTTGTAAGAAACGTGAAAGAAGAAGAAGATGACGGCAAAGGCCAGTGAATACGAGGAGATTCGCCGGAAGAGGTTGGAGGAGAACAAGAAGAGGATGGAGGCCCTCAATCTCCCCAACCTCTCTCAGGCCCTCCACTCCTCTCCCCTTTCCAAATCCAAATCACACTCTCCCTCTCCGGTATCTCTTCTCTTCTCTTCTCTTCTCTTCTCTTCTCCAACCATCATTTCCCTCACTCTCCTCTTTGCCTGCAGCTGAAGCGCGTCAAGTCACGCACCATTGAGAAGCAGGTGGTTGTGGTGAGGAGGTCCAGCCGCGTCGCCAACATGCCAGCTCCTGTTTACAAAGAAGTCTCTCTCTTTCTCTCTTCTTCTAACTTTTCCCCTTTTCCCTTCTTCACTTAATTTCTATTCAATCTCGCATGGCAGGTGGTAATTGATCGTGTAGTCACACCTAGAAGCCGCAGATATGGCGGCTCCTACGATCGCTACAGGGATTATTCAAAGCGGGTGTATGCTTCCGATGAAGCTAGACAGGAAGCCCTAGACAAGGCCGATAAGATACAATCCGATTTGCAGTCTAAGTCTCATCATCCATCCTTCGTTAAAACCATGCTCCAGTCTCACGTCACCGGCGGATTCTGGCTGGTCTGTAATCTTAATTCTCTCTCTCTCTCTTTTTTGTTATTTTTGTGGAATTGTTCTAATCAAAAGAATTAGGAGCTCAGCAAGGTTTACAGCTTTTGAAGTTTCGTTAGGAATAGAATGTTGCAAGTTTATTTATCTTTAGAAAGGATTAGTAAAATGCAATGTTTGATGTTTATCCGCAATGATTATAATCGGTTTATCATTGCGGCCATCTTTGACAATAGGGTCTTTCAGTCCAGTTCTGTAAGACGCATCTTCCAAATCGTGACGAAAGAATTACTTTGATTGATGAGGATGGGGATGAGTATGAAACACTATATTTGGCTCGAAAAACAGGACTTAGTGCAGGTTGGAGAGGCTTTTCAATTGCTCATAACCTAGTTGATGGGGATGCTTTGGTTTTTGAACTAATTAGCCGCACTACATTCAAGGTGACTAAACATTCATCATTTTCGGTTTTTAGTACATTCATCTTGTATAATTAAGAGAATGGTATGTGTGAATGTGATTATTAACACTGCTATGGCATGTCATGACTACTGTTACACAGTTTTCTTATCCCCTTTTGTGCTATCTCATTTCTGCAATGTCTAATCCTTGCATTATCCCCATTCTGCAGGAGTGCAGGTTTTAATAACGTTATTGTGGTTTCTATTATTTTCTTTCAGGTTTACATTGTTAGAGTGAATAGTCCTGGAGAGGGTGAAGAGCAATGAATTTCAATAGAAATTTGGAGTCAGTAAACTAATGTGTAGGTATTATTGTTAGTAACTAATTAAAGTTTGTAGTTAGCTCCACTCCTGGAGTCTTTCAAATACTGCTATAAAATTGTAATGATATTTAAGTTATTAGTCCTGAGACCCTTAAAATTTTAGTGCTATGGAATTTTGATGATCTTTGCTGGATAAAGCTATATAGAGAGAAAACAATGTGTCTTAAGAACCATAAAAGTGACAAAAGCTTTGGAGTCCAAAATTACTCATATTTATAAGAAATAGATCAGCATTGTATTGCTATTGAATATTAATTGAAAAAACTACAATCGGTTAAAAATACATATAAATTTTACTAAGAAAATACTGAATTAATAAATAAAGGTCAAGTGATGTTACTGAATTACAATGGAAAAGTATGGAGTATTAGAGATATAACCATTAGTATTACCTTTTTTCATTAGCTACCAGCTCTTTAAAGAAAACTCTCTTTTTGTTATAAAACTTTCTGTTCAATTTATTTAATTAAACTACCTTTATATCCGTTAACACCAAGTATATTTGTTTTGCATTATAACTCACAGTGTAACATATAGCGAGAGCTGTTTCATAAATCTATTTTATCTTTTGATTTTTTAATTTATGTATAGCAGTATTCATATATGAATGACAAAGTTTTCAATGACATATTCATGTACTTATCCAACCAAAACTATGTGTTTCAAAAAGTTACTTCAACGAAGATTTTATGATTGTCGTCATGTGAAAATACTTTATTTTGATTATTAGATGATAAGTCGTAGGGTTTGATTTTTATTTAAAGTAAAAGTGTTACTTTTATTTAAAATATTGCTAAACAAATAAGTCACACTTTTTAAACAAAGATCATCATAAAAAGATGTTTTTAGCATCTTCATTGAAATAGTTGACTAAAAAAAAAGTCAAAAAAACATTTAGTCCTGTATGCCCACACTTGGCAGATTTGCTTTGATTGTCTTCTCTTCAATCAATTTAATGATCAGCTTGCACATCACCTCTTCTGCTAATCCATAAGTCTTAGAGAACAATTGGCAACTACCACCAAAAAAAAAAAACTTACACAATAATCTGTAATAATCAAAGAGACATTTAAGTAAATTTGATTAAAAATATTATCATAATTTAATTAACAAATTATGAGATAATTCTTTTGAATTTTCAAAATCTTGTGTGACGGCTTTGGATAAATTTCAATGCTACCGTATTTACACCAAGACTTCAATACTAACCTCAAGAGTTAAGATTAAATTAGTCTAATTCTCAATATTTAACAAGAAAACTAAGAACACAAGAAAAATAAAGCTTTTGTTAAAAGAGCACTTTATTACTCAAGTACATACCCAAATTTTAACTCTCACCTCTATTTCCACCTCTTCAATAGATGGTTATGATTAAATCTAACTAACGGTCCAAAATGATCATCTAGACCTTCACTACAAATATCTATCCTACTACATTTTTCTAAATACTTTTAAATTATTTCATACTACTTTTCATACTTCTATATACATCTACACTTTTCTAAAATATTCTATGATCTTCCAGAATCTTTTAGAACCTTCTAAAATATTCTGGGACCTTTTAAAGTATTCTAAAATGTTCCAAAACTATCTAAAACATTTTCAAACACTTTAGAATATTATACAAACACCTTAAATCTAACATTCTAAAACCGTGACACTTGGTTCCTGATATCACTCGGAACTCCCTGATTGCAAGCTTTCCATTGAGTGTATAACTCAGATTTCTTCAGAGGTGCCTCAGAGTAGCTAACAGGAGATGACAAGCTTAAAACACTAACTTCTTACTATTTTTGAGAGTTTATGTAATACCCTAAAAAACTTTGGTTTGCATTTTCACAAAGATAGAGCTTTATCAACCAAAAATTAAAGAAGTTACAAGTTATCATATAATAAAGCTTCCACTGCAAAATTATAATCTAATATGTACAATCTACATAGAGATAATTAGCATATATCTCGTCCAGATATTCTAGCTCTATTTCAGTGGCTGTCTTAGGTGCCCCTCCTATACTAAATACATATGATGATTCACCACAATGTGGACACTTTAAAGCAGCTCACGTTCTCTACAATTCCCAAAATCTGCAAGAACGGTTGAAGATGTCATATGAAATGAGAGAAAACATAGTATGCATTCAGGGTTTCAGATAATATGTCAACACCATATATGCGGGTAAGGAATCTATATATCAATGCTAGCCTTTTGGAGTTCATTCAACAGTTAACACTGAAATTGTATTACGAAACAAATACAAAAAGAGCAATGCTAAGGGCCAGCAATTTTTGTGATTGTTAGCCATCAACTAGCTATCAATGATAATTTGATGGTGTGAGATTTGTGTGAAATTTTATCCAATAGCTCACATTTTTCTGCTGGTTACATGCTGGCCAAAATTTATTAAAATTGGTGGTCCTAGACTTTTCCATACAAAAACACACATAAAATCAAAACATATAAGCACAAAATGAATTTGCTTCAAGTACACGTTTGATATAAGATATGCTTCTCATCCTTAATTAAAATAATTCACAGAAATAAGCCATTAAGATTCACAAAAGCAAGACACGTGCTTTCATAACTAAAAACTAATTCCAACCTAATGTAATATAGTGATTCAACATAGTTAGAAATTATGCAAATAATCAAATAGTGGTTTAACATAAACTAAGTGGAACATTGAGATATATTATCATAGGATAATCTCTATTAAGAAATATATACAATTGGAACATTGGAACGTGTAGCAAATTAACTCCTCTATATTAGTAAATAGATAAATAAGAAAAAAAAATTAAGGAACACCAAGTGACTATCGTACCGGAACACTGTCATAGAATAAAGACATAATTAAGAAAAGAGGGAATAACATACCTCTAACTTTTGGATAAGAAATTGGTTTATCGGAGAGAAAGACTGGATTTCTTGATCAAGCTTTTGTAGTGCTTCTTTAGCCTTATCTGGATTTACCTCATATTTCTATGAATCTTCCTGCATGAACTATGCAAGTTGCAACCATTAGATGGGTTTAATATTAGCCTCTTATCCTTCAATAATAAGCCATTATTATGATCACTGTGCACTAAGTTTCCACATAATGGTGGCTGCTTATAGAAGTAGAGAATCTGCACAAGAAAGATGAAGAAGCTCAAGTATTTTTCTTTTTCTTTTGCTTTTTTCACTCAATCCAATTAAAACATCATCTATGGATACAAATTTGTATCCCATTTTGTATAATATTATTACATACCTAAATATGACTGCATGGGTGAGAGTATAATTGTTCTTGTTTTTTTTTTCATAATTCAATAATATCAAGAGAGTGTAATCATCCTGATTGACCCCTTTTCTTCCTATTTGGTTATGTGTGTGAATTATTTTTCTCAGGTACCAGTTGTTACAATTGGTATTAGAGCAACGATCTTGGAAGGTCAATGAATGGTGTTTACGTGAGCTGCGCGAGCTGCAACTATCGAGGCATGCACGAAGCATCTAGAACAACATATGGAGGAGCATGCTCGTACCATGGAGGAGTAGGGTTGCACATGAAAATGGTCCTGAAGAGGTTGGTTTGAAGTGCAAGTCCATTGTGGACCCAAACATTACTTCCACTTTTTTTTTGTCAAGTGGATTGGACAACTCCCAATCCTAAGCATTACACCCATGTATTACACACTCACACACTACATGGGTATTACTAACATGGGTTCTATATTCCTCACTGAGAATTCGAACCCGGGTGCAGCTCCTAGCGAGGCAGATGATGCTGCCATTGATCCAAGGCCTCGGCTGCAACATTACTTCCACTTCAATGAATACTGTCGGGAAAAATAGTAGTGACTCAAATGGGCCAAAACAATAAGGAGTGAGGAGATTGTCTCAAAGAAAAATGGGTTGATAGCTATCATAAAAAAAAAAGGGTTGATAGGCAAAGGAAGGGATAATGTTTTAAGTGTGGAGAGAAATGGGGGAAGACCATAAAATATTTTCAAATTATTTTGATAGGCTAAGAAGAAGAAGAACTTGAAGATGAAGCCTTGGGCTTTGTGGAATAGGAAATTGAGGCCGAAACATTAGAACTCCAATTTTCATCCTGCATTTTTTGGGTCTAACTATACATAAGATCTTTAAGGTGCAAGATGGGATGATGGGTGATGTAAGGGTTACCGTCTTAAATTTTCACATAAAAATAATCTCGTCAAATTATAGATTTAAATCAATAAACAATCTTCAATCAAAGTTTAATTTTGGTTGTTACAAGTTTAGCCTAATAAAAATATCATTTTCCTTAGAAATTACAATCGAGTGCTCAATTATTGGTTATAAATTTCACGGAGTGGGTTGATGCTAAAAAGACAAGAAATTAAATGACAAGAAATTTAAAGAAAACAAGAAGTAAATCAAGCAACTAAAGATAACAATAACTAAAGAGACATTCATGGCAAGAATTGAGAATCAAGGTTTTCTATCTTAGTTATTAATTATAACACAATAATTATCAAGAGTTAAGCCTATTACATTATTTTCACATCGGAAGAAAGTCAAATATGCTTAGTAACCCCAATTCATAAGTAATGTTAATGAAAACAATATTAACTAACAACTCTAGATCACTAATATAAATTGGGTATCAATGACTCAACATTGTCTAATTTCTCTTTTCAAACCAAGAATGCTAAAAAATCTACTCTAAAACTAAGACAAACTTTTTATCAAACACTTGGTGTGCATAAAAAGAAAAGCATCATAAATTGCAAGAATAATAAAATCTACTACTATCAAATGCAAGAAAATAACAACAACTCAAACAGAAAACATAAAATATCAAATTACATTAAAGGAGATGAAAATCAACAAGAATTCATAAATATAAAAGTGTCATAAAAAGGGAAATTAACAAGAAGTCTTAAGAAAATAAAGATGTAGAAACAAGAAATTGCAAAAAAAATTAATTGAAAACAAGAATTAAAACCTAAATCTAAGAGACAATTAAACTAAAAACCCTAATTTCTAAAGAGAAGGGTGAGCTTTTCTCTCTAGAACTAACCTAAAGCATGATTCCTATACTACCCTAAGTGCTCCCCCTTATTCCATCTTGAATTCTGCCTCAAATACTTTAGAATTGAGTTGGATTTGAGCTTCCATTAGCTCAGAAATCTCCCCAGCATATTCCTTTAATGAGATCACGTGACAAGTGTCATGCGTATGCGGGATGTCACGCGTACGCGTGGCCTGGTGAATTCCTTCCTCACACATACGCGTGGGGCACGCGTACGCATAGCCTTGCATTAATCAAATCCTTATTTTTCATGAATTCTTCATCTTGCATATTTTTTTTTTCATTTTTTTTATCCAATCCTTGTCCCCCTAAGCATGAAATCACTAAACAAATATATCAATGTATCGAATGGAATCAAAGTGAATTAAATATAGCAATTTAAAAATCTAAAAATTATGTTTTAACTCTTAAGTGCAATTTAAGAAAAATTCACAAAATCATACTATTTCATTGAATAAATGTGAGATAAATTGATAAAATTAACCAAATTCAACATAAGATAAATTTTAAAATTGAGGTTTATAAATGGGTCAGAGAGTTATAGTTTTAATTAATCATGGGGCTTCTACCAATTTCATTGCTGCTAAGGTGGTAAAAAGATATGGATGAGGCTTGTCCCAATGGCAAATACATTTGCCTCCTAAGAGTACCACATGGATTCAAATCTCTCTTGATAAAAAAAGTATCAATAGGTGTGTGAGTAAGATGGGTGTGTGTTCTGTGTTGTATTGACAAAAAAGTGGTAAAAAATTGATCTAAATTCAGGATAAAAATAAAAAATAGAGCATTTGAAAATGGAAATGAGGATGTAATTAAAGTGGAATTGAAGATTCAAGGAATCACCATTCATCAATCTTACTTCTTAATGGAGCTGGACAGCACTGAAATGATGCTAGGCACCGGATGGGTGGCTTGTTTAGGACAATTTTAGGGGGACTACAATGCCATAGTTTTTTGCTAGGAAGAGCGAGGTCAGAAACAACAAATTTCAAATAACATTATCACACCTCTACTGGCAGATTTCGAAGGGGGCAGCAAAGATAGACATTAACCCGCCATTTAAAGAGTTGCTACAACAATTCAAAGACCTCTTCATGGTTTTAGTGGGACTCCCCCCTAGCATGAACAAAGATCATGCGATTATACGCAAAGAAGGTGCTGAAATTCTCAAAATCAGATCCTATAGGTACCCTCATTATCAGAAGATTGAAATTAAAAAAATAGTAAAGAGAAGATGTTGCAATCAAGAGTAATCAGACCTAGCACTATCCCTTTCTCTAGTCTTGTGATTTTAATAAGAAAATAATAAGAAATTTTGACGTTTTTGTGTTGATTACACTACAGGGCTCTCAACAGAATAACAATAGCTAATAAATTCTCAATTTATATTATAGATGAATTATTGGATGAGCTAGGGGATACTTGAGTATTTTTAAAATTGGGTTTAAAATCAGAATTGAGAGTACCAACAACAAAGAGTGAGGAGATTGTCTCGAGAAGAATGGGCTGATAGGTAAAGGAAGGGATTATGTTTTAAGTATGGAGAGAAATGGGGCAAGACCATGTTTGCCAAATAAAAATTTTCAAATTATTTTGATGGGTCAGGAAGAGGAGGAAGAACTTAAAGATGAAGCTTTGGGCCTTGTGAAACAGAAAATTGAGGCCGAATCATTAGAACTTCAGCTTTTATCTTACACATTTTAAGGCCTAACTACACATAAGATCTTTAAGGTGCAAGATGAGATGATGATTTTGAGAGTTATAGTGTTTAATTGAACCATGGGTTTCTACCAATTTTATTGCTACTAATGTAGTGAAAAGATGTGGCTGAGACTTGTCCCAATGGTAAATACATTTGGCTTCTAAGAGTGCTACATGGGTTCAAATATCTATTGATAAAAAAAAAAAAAGTATCAATGGGTGTGTGAGTAGGGTAAGTGTGTGTGTTTTGTATTGTATTGACAAAAAAAAAAGATGGTAAAAAGATTGGCCTTAGTGGTGCTAGAGCTCAAAAAATTCAGGATAGAAGTAAAAAATAGTGCATTTGAAAGTAAAAATGAAGGTGTAATTTGAGTGAAATTAAAGATTCAAAGGATCAACATTCGTCAATCTTACTTCTTGATGAAGCTGGGCAACACTGAAGTGGTGCTAGACATTGAATGGGTGGCTAGTTTAGGATGATTTTGGAGGGGACTACAATGCCATGATTCTTTGCTAGAAAGAGGGAGATCAGAAACAACAAATTTCAAATAACGTTATCACACCTCTACTAGCAGATTTAATGGAGGCAACAAAGATAGATATTAGTCCGCCATTTAAGGAGTTGCTATAGCAATTTGAAGATCTCTTCATGGTTTCAATAAAACTCCCCCTATCATGAACAAAGAGCAAGCAATTATACTCAAAGAAGGTGCTAAAATTTTCAAAATCAGATCATATAGGTACCCTCATTACCAGAAGGTTGAAATTAAAAAATAGTAGAGGAGATGTTGCAATCGGGAATAATGAGACCCACCACCAGCCCTTTCTCTAGTCCTATGATTTTAGTCAAAAAGAAAGATTTGAATTTGACATTTTTGTGTTGACTACACTACAGAGCTCTCAACAGAATAACAATAGCTAATAAATTTTCAATTTCTATTATAGATGAATTATTGGATGAGCTAGGAGATGCTCGAATATTTTAAAACTGGGTTTAAAATCAGAGTACCAACAACAAAGAGTGAAAAAATTGTCTCAAGAAGAATGGGCTCATAGGCAAAGAAATGGATTATATTTTAAGTGTAGGGAGAAATGGAGACATGACTATATTTCTCAAATGAAAAATTTTCAAATTATTTTAATGAGACAGGAAGAGGAGGAAGAACTTGAAAATGAAGCTTTAGGCTTTATGGAGCAGGGAATTGAACCCGAATCATTAGAAGTCCAGCTTTCATCCTACACTTTTTGCAGCCTAACTACACATAAGACCGTTAAAGTGCAAGATGAGATGATGGGTCAAAGAGTTATAGTTTTAATTAATCCAAACACTTCTACTAATTTTATTGCTACTAAGGTAGTGAAAAGATGTAGCTAGACTTGTCCCAATAGAAAAAATACATTTGTATCCTAAGAGTGTCACATGAGTTCGAATCTCTCTTAATGAAAAGAAAGTATCAATAGGTGTATGAGTTAGGTATGTAGGTGTTCTGTGTTGTATTGACAAAAAAAATAGTGAAAAATTGTTCTTAGCAGTACTAGGCCTCAGAAAATTCAGGGTGAAAATGAAAAAACAATACATTTGAAAATGAGAATGAAGAAAGTTCAAAGTGATTTCTGAAATTGCACTCGAATTTTAAAGTGATCTTTGAAATTAATTACTCAATTTTATCCCCAAACTTATACTCTGAAACTCATACTAGTCCCTAAGACATTTTCCGTTCATCAAAACACTAAACACGATATTATTTTGTATTTATTAAAAAAAAAAAACCCCACCCCCTTCTCCAGTTTTCTTTTTTCTTTTTTTTTTCTTCCACACTTCCTTTTCCTTTCTTCAATCCTTTTCTAGTTTTCTTTTTTCTTTTACCTTTTACCTTTTAGGTGAATTTAAAAAAAATTAAATTATTATTTTTTAAAATATTTATAAAAAAATAAAATTAATTTTATGTTTAAATATTTTATAAAAATTTTTTTATTTATTAATTAATATTTAGATAAAATTATATAAAAATATTATTTATTTATTTATTTTATAAAAAATATTTTTTATTTTTTTAATATTTATATTTTTATTATTAAAAAATTATTAAATACACTAAAAAATAAAAAATTTATTTTATTAATTTTTTTTATTTAATAGCGCCAAACATATACTAAGTTATAGCAGTAAACCAGTCAGAACCTGTTACTGAGTGTACTCTGCTGGTCTGCTGGTACGAAACGACATCGTTTTACTTAACCAGGATTCAATAGGCAGCCAATGAGAGTACGCGAGATGTGCCGGTGTACAGAAATAACTATGTAGGTGCCGTAGCTGATCAAAATACAAAATACCGAAGCAAGAAGGAAGAAGCCAATCACAAAAAAGAGAACCTCATCTTCAAAATGATGATGATGATGTTGTTGTTCTTTTTCCATAGGTAGGTAGTACTTTTCTTCTATCAGAGAGCAAAACTTGAAACTGCACTAACGACGATGTTTCTTGAGACCACCGTGGCCGCCTGCTTCCCCGCCATCCTCGGTACTTTCTAAACCACCCTCTTACTGTTTGTTGAAATTCCTCAAGGAGATTTTTATATACTTTTCTTCTCTTGTTTTCAATGTTAAGAAGAAAAACAGCATTTGTGTGGTTTGCCGTTTGCCACAAACAGAAACAATAATGGTTCACTGAAAATGTTGGTTGAATAATAGAAGACTAATGGTGCATTGCTGTTGCAGATAAGAGGGTTGTCCATATTGCAGCTTCATGCAAGCTCCATCCTTACAACTCCAACTGTGCTCATCATATGCTCTGGTATATTAATCATACATTCTGACTTGTGAATTGTGAATTATCATTCTTCTCACTTTTTTCTTGAAATGAGAGATTGAGAGTGTCAATGTTTGTTGGAAGAGAATGAATACAGCATTTTGTTTTTTTTGTTATTATGCTATTCTCTCTCTATCATACATTCATACCATGGCAATAGTGAGGAACATTAGGGTTCATAACTCATAATACTATGCTCCAATGCCTAATTCAATGCAAATCCATGAGTCTTATGTAGCATATTTATTGGTTTCTTTGGTTTAACGTAGCAGAGGCATAAGGCCCTATGACAAACAAGTGGTATGGACTTAAATGCATGAATTGGGAAATAAAATCATGCACAGATTTTCAAATGGATTAGATGGTGCCCTATGGTATTTTTTAGGGTCTATTGTAAAGCTGCCATCAAACGGCTTGATCCATTTTAGGAGAGTTGACCATGGAAATGGTATCAAAGCCTACCCTAAATGTGACTAACTAGTTAGGATTTTGATTCTTGCCACAGCCAATAGAGCTGAATGAAAGAGAGACCTGTGAGATTTGAGAATTAAACTCTAGATTTGTACACTTCTTAAAAGCGGCATAATTTCAAAACCCTCTTTTTTCTCCCTAACCTGAAATACGTTTCTAGAATGTGTATTTTTAATCTGTAATCATTCATTGAAATTTCTTGATGGAGCTTAGCTTGCCTAAATGACTGTAGTAGATGCTAAATTAGGAAATATATAATAGATGAAAATAAATGCACAGGGAAAAATGTCAGAAGTGCAGTGGCATTCGCTTCACAAGAAGGAACAAACTTGTACCTGTAAAGAATAGTATTCGTGCATCAACGGAGTATCTAGGCTCAGCTCCAGATCCTATAAAGAAAAACGTGAAGTCATCATACCATCCATTTGAGGAATTTGCACAGCCAGAGAATAGTGGAGATGCTAGGCCTACATCAGCAGAAACAAGTAGAACAATTATTGAGGTATTAATTTCATAAAAGAAAACTATTAATTAGTATTCATGTTGCCGATCAATGAAATAACCCCTTTCCACATAAGAAGAAAGAAAAATACAAAATAAGATATTTTTTTTAAAGGGAATTTAGTGATATAGACAAATGGTACATCGATCAAAATACCATGTAAAGTTCACGAAGTTTCTTTAATAAATTCATTGAAGTTAGATGACTAACTTCATTATCTTCTCATTCAATCAGCAGATACTCCGTCTAATTAATATTCATCTTTGAAAAAAGTCGATCATCTGTACTCGGAAGCAAACCTTAATAAACTATGTACCTTAGATCTTGTATCTTAATGTAGTATAATATAATCAATCCTAAGCTCAACTCATGTACTTAAATGCTGAAATTGTGGCAAGACCTTTATCAAGCAGCTACTCAGTAGTTTTTCATTCTCATCCTGTTAACCACCAATGCATCACCAATGATGAATGTGGTATATCTTTTTCAGGTCAACAGCAAAGCAACACTTGTGTTCTCGGTTCTGATCAATGGTGAAGACCATGAAAATGTTGTTTGGCCAGATGTGCCATATTTGACTGATGAACGTGGAAGTGAGTGAAAATATTTATCAAATGAATAAATTTTCTTGTGTGTACGAAGTTTCATCTATCAAATTAAGTTTCATGTGCATTGCAGATATATACTTTCAAATGAAAACTGGTGAAGATATTTTGAAATCCCTTACTTCAGAAGAAAACTATGTGGTATGGCCATATCTATAACATTCTATAATCATATATTGTCCTAACATTTCTTTTTGCATATACTCATGCCGGTTGGCCTTCTTCATAATAGTTAGTGTTATGTATGTGCACTCTTCATATCTTGTCATGTCATCTAATAGGAAGTGGGAACATTCAGATTTGCTATTGGATATTTGGCTTGAGCAATCATTTTATGTTGTCACTATTTTGTTTGTACTGTTGTCAATGTACTCTAGAGGCACAGAACACCAAGCCTTGTCTATAATATGCTTTTTTGGGACAGTTCAGCTTTCTATTTCATAATTTATTCAGAATGTCTATACTCTTCTTGCCATTAGACATCAATAGTTCTCATGTCTTTTGTAGATTTGGAAACTGGATTCATAGTTTATCTTCAATCATCTCTTTCTAATCTCATGATTCCAGTTGTTCTATGCAAAGCTTGCATCTCTTCTATGTAATGACTTCAATCATCTTTTTTCTTTCTAATCTCATGTTTCCAGTGGTGGTTTGCAAATCTTGCATCTCGTCCAATGTAATAACAGTCAGTTTTGGCTTGTCTGTCTGTACACTGTATTGTAGCAAGTCATTGTTGGTGTGGATACCATGGAAATGATATCTGAGATGGACTTATCAAATCCTTCAGAAATTAACTTTGGGATTGAAGAAATAGGTGATGAAGATGTTGATGACTATGATGAAGAGGATGAAGATGAGGATGAGGATGAAGACGAAGATGAAGACGATGATGATTATGATGCGGTATAATTCATTTGTTTCTTTTCAATATAATCTGAGGACTGTATTCATTTCTGAGCTGTAAACTTTACAGACGGAAACATTATGCATTATATTCTATTATCATGTTTACAGGGATGGGTATCTGTTCATTCAGATGATGATGAACAGGATGATTCTGATGAGGAGACGCTTGCAGACTGGGCAAAACTGGAAACTATGCGTTTTTCACATCCAATGCATTTTGCCAAAACGTTGGCCGAGGTAAATATTAATGTTAGGATATGTTAATGGAGTTTATTGATGATATCTTTAAGACAACAAAGTGAAACAAGTGTGATGTGGCTTCTAGGCAATTATATGCAGAATCTTTTGAATTGCAAATATACCTAGGGTTGTTGGCACTAATTAAATCATTTATGTTTTGGGATTAGATTGCTTCAGATGATCCAATTGATTGGATGGAGCAACCTCCAGCTTGCCTAGCTATCCAAGGACTTATAAGACCCGCCTTTATTGAAGAACATTCTATGATACAGAAGCATCTATCTGCCACTCAGACCAGTAATACTGACATGAGCGAACGGATCAAAAGTAAAGGAGAAAACGATGTGGTCAGTGACCATGTGCACAATTTAGAACCACCTAAACAGGATGCAGCACAGATGGAGAAGAATGACAATGAAGATATTCCAATTAACGAGACTGCGTTTTACAAACTGGAGATGACTAAGATCCAACTATTTACAGCACACGGGGTTCCAGTAAGTTTTAACACTTTCAACCTGTGTACTAGTTTTTTACTTAGAAATGTTTGTTTAAGCACTAACGGAAGATTTGCTCATAATTGTGGCAGACTGTTCTTGAAGTAGAAGATTACATGAAAGCTCAACCTGATGCCATAGCACACGCAGCTTCCAAAATCATATCGCGTCTGCAAGCTTGCGGAGAAAAGACTGAACAAGCCCTCAAATCTCTGTGTTGGAGATGCAAGGCTATTCAAGTGGAGGTATTACATGAACTGTTGGAAAAATTACTTAGAGTTATTTCTATGCATAGATAACTGGTTGTTATACATTTTAGAGAAATTAGTTGGGTGAGTCATGATATTTGCAGTTCTCTCATTACATTAAACCAAAAAATTGAGTTGATATAATCCAAAACTCTATTAAAACTACTAAATATATATTGTTAATGTGGTTTAAGTGAAATTCTCCATTAGTAGAATCTTCTGTTCCAGCACAACATATGTAATAGGTATAGTATGTATAGTGTTAATAGGTTATTTCTATTAATTAATCACATTTGCTTGCAACTTATAACAGGAGGCACAACTTATCTGTGTAGACTCACTTGGGTTTGACGTAAGGGTTTGTTCAGGCACGCAAGTTCAAACGTTGAGATTTGCATTTAAGAAAAGGGTACATCAATTTTTATTTTTATCTTTTTTTTTTTCGAAACAAATTTCAATTTCTTTAATATGTCGTTATAAATGGATATTAATCATGCTTCATGCCAACCACTGTACATCTAAACATCAATAACGCTAAGCAAGAAAATCATCTAAAGATTGCTTGATCCAGTGCACCCTTGGTTAAGTAATTTGGAAACTGTTATGGTTTAAGTGATTAGTTAGCTTTATTGCACGCTATTAAATTGATTAAAATGAAGGCTACATATCTGTATTCCCCTTCATAGTTATTAAATTTTTTGTGCAGGCTACTTCAGAGTACAGTGCTGAGAGACAACTCAATGATATACTATTTCCAGGAAGTTACCAGAAGCCACAAAAATTGACTCAGACACATCAAAATGAATGCTAAAACTAAAACCTTCAAAATATCACATTCCTTTTAATTTTGTATCACTAGTGTTGTATGCCATTCGCCAATGATAGTTCATAGAGGTAAAAGAAAAAGGAAAAGTAGGCATGTATGTGCCCACCAGCTTTTGTTGCATTAAATTATAATTGAAAGTAATTGCTTTCCTGTGCTGATTCTTTTCTGATCTCAATTTTTTCATTTTCGCTCACATTTATTTGTAATCAGTCTGTATTGCCCACAAATACAAGTATAAAAGAAGCATTAGACATGAGCAGGTGATAATAATAACTTAATTAAATTATATTATAACTTTAGATTAACTTGTTCTGTTGCAATCCTCATTTTGTCTAACTATTGAACCATCTCAGACTCATGATACATTTTTCTTATTAATTATCTAGAAAACATTCATAATCTAATCATATAAATTGATTACATGCATGATGTCTATGTATAATCATGCCAAGACTTAGAGTTCAAATCAAAAGTACCAACATACAGACTAGATTTTTGAAACTTGAACTTGTTGAGATATGAAACTATTATCAGTCGGTGCGAGAATAAAAGTTTAGTAAGCACATAAATCTCTTGTACATATCTTATTGAATTATTTGGCTTTAACTACACTCAATATTATACCTAGCCCCTGATATAAGTCTCATACACCAATTGTGCTGCAAGCATATCTACAACAGCAGAACCAACAGACTTAAACACAGTAATATGCTCCAAACTGGTTCTCCCAATTTTATCTCCTCTAATAAGTTGCAACAAATCCCCTCCAACCTCATCTTTTCCAATCACTCCTCTCTCAAAAGCACCTACAAGCTCCCCTGCTTCTACCAAAGCAGCTTCATTATCCACAAACACAGTCCCCCTCCTAATTGCCTCATCATCACATTCCATCATTGAAGGCTTGAATGAACCCACCAAATCCAAATGAGCACCAAGCTTCAACTTTTCACCCTTCACAAGGGGTGCCTCGGAATTAGTGGCACAGCTCACAATATCGCCAAATCCAACAACCTCGTCCAAATCCTCACAACCCTCAATTCTCAACCCTTCAAATTCCCCACTTTCTCTCAATTTCTGTGCCAAAGTTCTTGCCTTTTCAACTGTCCTATTCCAAATCAAGACTCTCCTCAAACTGGGCCTGGCTGAAAGATGAGCCCTGATCAAATTGGGGTGCCATGGCACCAGCACCAACCATGACAAGAACCTCACTGTCATCTCTAGCCAAATACTTGGAAGCCAAGCCAGAGACACAAGAGGTTCTGTAAAGGGTGAGTTCAGTAGAGTCCATGGAAGCTAGGGTTTGGCCATTGGTGGAACTGAAGAGGACATAGCTTCCCTGAACACCAGGCAAGTTGAGTGCAGAGTTTTGAGGGAAGTGTGTAACAAGCTTGACACCAATGTAAGGGAGATAAGAAGGAGAAGAGGACCAAGATGGCATCAAGAGGAGAGAGGAAGAAGGGGAAACAGAATAGTGGTGGCGGATTGGAGTTTGGAGAAAGGTTGAAGCTTTGGGGAGATTTGATTGGAAATGATCTATGAGGGTTTTGTGGGTGAGGATGGAGCATAAGGTCTCGGTGGATATGAAGAATGGAGAAGAAGAAGAAGAAGAAGAAGAAGACATGGTTTTGAGGTTAGGAGCAGGCACAGGTGTTATTGACTTGTTCTTCAATACAAAAGAATTTGGCTAACCAATGCTACTTAACAAAAACAATAACAGCAATAATGACTGAGATTATATATTTAAATTATTTTTTAATTAACAAAATAAAAGAGAATTCATGTGAGTAGTTAAAATCCTCAAATGAATAATGACTGAGATTTGCCAATCAGTTCAATAATATATGTACCATGCGTCTACACAAAATATTAACATAAATCTAAATACTTTAAAATATTATTACGTATTTTTTTCAAATTACATTATTATATTTATTCATATTTTAATTATAAGTATAATTTAATTTGATTATATTATTTATGAAAATTGATTATAAATGTGAATCAAGTTGAATTATATTATTTTCCAACGAATATGTGACTATCCTATATTTCTATAAAGATATAGTTAATTGGTATCTCAGTGTTCATATAAAATAATGATTGTTTCTGTCAAAAAAATAATTGTTAATCTAAAATAAAAGAAATACTAAACAAATATAAATATAGTTAAACAAATTAGTTGTTCCATCTACTAATTTCATCTACTAATTTGGCAATTCTAATAGTAATCTCAAGAAGTTAAAAATACTACAATATATTTTATTTTAAATACTAAGTAGTAATTTAAAAATAAAATAAATTAATCCACATAGATATACTACTTTTGTTAAACATATTTACAAATCTATTTCCAATTTAAATTTAAATATTACTCTAATTATAAATACTAACTTAAATATATATATAAACTTTACTTAAATAAAAATATTGACCCTAAAATAAATACTAAACTAATTAGCATCTAACCTATTATTTTTAAGTGTTAACCTTATTTTAAATCAATAATTCAATATAATTATAATTTTTTGGTGACTTTTTTTTTGACTCAATAAAATTATAATTTATAAATGAATAAATATATTTCTTTTTTTTTTAATAACTAATGGATTTACGTTCCCAAGGCATGGTTAAAGGCAGAGAAAAATTTAATTTTGATGTAGGTTTAATTACTCTGTAAGTTCTTATAGTTTTACCAAATTTTTAATTAGGTCCCTATACTTTTTTTTTTAATTGGGTTCCTGTACCTTATTTTTTTTTCAATTAAGTCCCTGTTAACATTTGACGTTAAAAAAATGTTAGTGAACTGTGAAATGACTTATTTACCCCTGTCTTCTCCCTATAAACACTCTTGTTGCAGTTTTGAGGTTTCTCTTCTTCTCCCTTTTCTATTTTCAGTTTTCATATTCTCTAAATTTATGGCTCATAGTCAAGGAACCTCATTCATTCTCTCTTCGGGAAGCTGTGTTTCTAGGAGGTCGTACTCGAAGGAAAGAAGACACCTGCGTTTCTGTGGAGAGGTAGTAACCGTCCATCATTCCTCAGCCGTTTCTAACCATGATAGGAGATATGTTACTTGTGAAAAGATACCAAAATGCAACTTTTTTGAGTGGATTGATGATTTTGATTGGATTGAGGTTGATGACGGTGCAAAGAAAGGATGGCCAAAGGAAAAGAAAAGGCGGGTTCACTGTTTTTGTGGTGACACTCTGAGTCTTCAAATTTCAGGAACAACAAAGAATCCTAATAGAAGATTTATTTCTTGCCCTAACAAAAGATGCAAATTTTTTGAGTGGGTTGATGAAGTTGGTGCAAGAAGTAACGTGTCTGCTGCTGCTGCTGTTGGAGTTGTTGGAACACAAAATTCTGCTAAGTTGGAAGCTGAAATGTTGAAATTGGATGCACAAGAAAGAAAGATAGAGAGGCTAAACGTGGAGATAGAGAGATTAATAGTTGAAGCCAAAGAAATAGATGCTTGTGTGGGTAGATTATGTGATGAGTTGAATATTCTCGAAGAACAAGTTGGGAGGTTGGATGACAATATGAAAATTCAATGTAAAATGCAATATATACTATTTATGTTTTTGCTAGTCTTAATAATTGGAATGTGGTTTGCAAGAGTTTAGAGTTATTTGTGCTATGAAGTTTTAATATAAGAGATTGTATGGCTTCAATCCAATTAAAGTTAATTATGTTTAGTTTGAATGAATTTTGCACTTTGATGTATTTTTTGTGTATAACAAATGATAGTTGGGAAGCAACTTTATCAATGTGAATATTTAAATTTTCACAAGTGACAACAACTTGCAGCAAGAAGTGGCCAGAAAATATGCTACATATATTTTCATTAAGTGTTCCTGAAACCATACTTACACAAAATATCATAACATAAGTGGTCATATAATATGCCACATAGAGTTAATCCAAAATAAAGATCCAAGAAGTGGAACAATTAAAAGTGGTCCAATTGGATTACAAAATATCAAAATAGTGGTCCTATCCACATAATAAATAGTGGCCACATAGACACAATTCATCACAAAATATACTATTTAACAGCAACTCCAACAACCCTAACTATAAATATAAAGAGACTTCAGTCATCACTTAGGTCTATATGTAGACTAGGTGCCCCTTTTTGCTTCATCACTCCTAACTTCAGCCGCCCACTTCTCCTCACACCAAACACCTTTGTCTTTGGTAAAGGTTGAGAAGATGCTCTAGGTACTTGGTGAGATTTTGCACTTGCCACAGCTAGGAGAGTGGTGCACGAAATTGTGATCAATACTTTTCACAAATCAAATAATCCCCGGTGATGAAACCAAGAACTTGGTGTTCAATACCATGGCATAAACACAACTTCGCACAACTAACCAGCAAGTGTACTGGGTCGTCCAAGTAATAAACCTTACGCGAGTAAGGGTCGATCCCACAGAGATTGTTGGTATGAAGCAAGCTATGGTCACCTTGTAAATCTTAGTCAGGCAAACTCAAATGGGTATGGTGATAAACGCATAAAACATAAAGATAAAGATAGAGATACTTATGTAATTCATTGGTAGGAATTTCAGATAAGCGTATGAAGATGCCTTCCCTTCCGTCTCTCTGCTTTCCTACTGTCTTCATCCAATCCTTCTTCCTCCTTTCCATGGCAAGCTTATGCAAGGGTTTCACCGTTGTCAGTGGCTACCTCCCATCCTCTCAGTGGAAATGTTCAACGCACCCTGTCACGGCACGGCTATCCATCTGTCGGTTCTCGATCAGGCCGGAATAGAATCCAGTGATTCTTTTGCGTCTGTCACTAACGCCCCGCCCTCAGGAGTTTGAAGCACGTCACAGTCATTCAATCATTGAATCCTACTCAGAATACCACAGACAAGGTTAGACCTTCCGGATTCTCTTGAATGCCGCCATCAGTTCTAGCCTATACCACGAAGACTCTGATCTCACGGAATGGCTGGCTCGGTTGTCAGGCGAGCACTCGGTTGTCAGGCGATCAACCATGCATCGTGTATCAGGAATCCAAGAGATATTCACCCAATCGAAGGTAGAACGGAGGTGGTTGTCAGTCACACGTTCATAGGTGAGAATGATGATGAGTGTCACGGATCATCACATTCATCAAGTTGAAGAACAAGTGATATCTTAGAACAAGAACAAGCGGAATTGAATAGAAGAACAATAGTAATTGCATTAATACTCGAGGTACAGCAGAGCTCCACACCTTAATCTATGGTGTGTAGAAACTCCACCGTTGAAAATACATAAGAACAAGGTCTAGGCATGGCCGTGAGGCCAGCCTCCCAATGATCTAAGAACTAGATGTCCGAAGATCCCAAGATGATCAAAGGATCTAAAAATAATCCAAAGATGATCATACAATAGTAAAAGGTCCTATATATAGAAAACTAGTAATCTAAGGTGTACAGAAATGAGTAAATGACATAAAAATCCACTTCCGGGCCCACTTGGTGTGTGCTTGGGCTGAGCATTGAAGCATTTTCGTGTAGAGACTCTTCTTGGAGTTAAACGCCAG
Source organism: Arachis hypogaea (assembly GCF_003086295.3). Classification (NCBI taxonomy): domain Eukaryota; kingdom Viridiplantae; phylum Streptophyta; class Magnoliopsida; order Fabales; family Fabaceae; genus Arachis; species Arachis hypogaea. Next base: position 6,543,365 of record NC_092044.1, on the reverse strand, counting down.
CTTTGGTGCCAGTTTGGGCGTTTAACTCCCATTTTGGTGCCAATTCCGGCGTTTAACGCTGGGAATTCTGAGGGTGACTTTGAGCGCCGGTTTGGGCCATCAAATCTTGGGCAAAGTATGGACTATCATATATTGCTGAAAAGCCCAGGATGTCTACTTTCCAACGTCATTGAGAGCGCGCCAATTGGGCTTCTGTAGCTCCAGAAAATCCACTTCGAGTGCAGGGAGGTCAGAATCCAACAGCATCTGCAGTCCTTTTTAGTCTCTGAATCAGATTTTTGCTCAGGTCCCTCAATTTCAGCCAGAAAATACATGAAATCACAGAAAAACACACAAACTCATAGTAAAGTCCAGAAAAGTAAATTTTAACTAAAAACTAATAAAAATATACTAAAAACTAACTAGATCATACTAAAAATAATGCCAAAAAGCGTACAAATTATCCGCTCATCACAACACCAAACTTAAATTGTTGCTTGTCCTCAAGCAACTGAAAATCAATTAAGATAAAAAGAAGAGAATATGCAATGAATTCCAAAAACATCTATGAAGATCAGTATTAATTAGATGAGCGGGGCTTTTAGCTTTTTGCCTCTGAACAGTTTTGGCATCTCACTCTATCCTTTGAAATTCAGAATGGTTGGCTTCTTTAGGAACTCAGAATCCAGATAGTGTTATTGATTCTCCTAGTTAAGTATGATGATTCTTAAACACAGCTACTTATTGAGTCTTGGCTGTGACCCAAAGCACTCTGTCTTCCAGTATTACCACCGGATACATACATGCCACAGACACATAATTGGGTGAACCTTTTCAGATTTTGACTCAGCTTTGCTAAAGTCCCCAATTAGAGGTGTTCAGGGTTCTTAAGCACACTCTTTTTGCCTTGGATCACAACTTTATTTCTTTCTTTTTCTTTCTCTTTTTCTTTTCTTTTCTTCTCTTTTTTTTCGAATTTTTTTTTTGAATCACTACTTTTTCTTGCTTCAAGAATCATTTTATTGATTTTTCAGATCCTCAGTAACATGTCTCCTTTTTCATCATTCTTTCAAGAGCCAACATTCATGAACCACAAATTCAAAAGACATATGCACTGTTTAAGCATACATTCAGAGAACAAAAATATTGCCACCACATCAAAATAATTAAACTGTTATAAAATTCAAAATTCATGCAATTCCTCTCTTTTTCAATTAAGAACATTTTTATTTAAGAGAGGTGATGGATTCATAGGACATTCATAACTTTAAGGCATAGACACTAAGACACTAATGATCACAAGACACAAACATATACATCATAAGCATAATTTTCGAAAAACAGAAAATAAAGAACAAGGAGATTAAAGAACGGGTCCACCTTAGTGATGGCGGCTTGTTCTTCCTCTTGAAGATCCTATGGAGTGTTTGAGCTCCTCAATGTCTCTTCCTTGTCTTTGTTGCTCCTCTCTCATGATTCTTTGATCTTCTCTAATTTCATGGAGGATGATGGAGTGTTCTTGATGCTCCACCCTTAGTTGTCCCATGTTGGAACTCAATTCTCCTAGGGAGGTGTTTAGTTGCTCCCAATAGTTTTGTGGAGGAAAGTGCATCCCTTGAGGTATCTCAGGGATCTCATGATGAGTGGGGTCTCTTGTGTGCTCCATCCTCTTCTTAGTGATGGGCTTGTCCTCATCAATAGGGGTGTCTCCCTCTATGTCAACTCCAACTGAATAACAGAGGTGACAAATGAGATGAGGGAAGGCTAACCTTGCCAAGGTGGAGGACTTGTCCGCCACCTTATAAAGCTCTTGAGCTATAACCTCATGAACTTCTATTCCTTCTCCAATCATGATGCTATGAATCATGATAGCCCGGTCTATGGTAACTTCGGACCAGTTGCTAGTGGGAATGATTGAGCGTTGAATAAACTCCAACCATCCTCTAGCCACGGGCTTGAGGTCATGCCTTCTCAATTGAACCGGCTTCCTTCTTGAATCTCTCTTCCATTGGGCGCCCTCTTCACATATGACTGTGAGGACTTGGTCCAACCTTTGATCAAAGTTGACCCTTCTAGTGTAAGGATGTTCATCTCCTTGCATCATGGGCAAATTGAATGCCAACCTTACACTTTCCGGACTAAAATCCAAGTATTTCCCCCGAACCATAGTAAGATAATTCTTTGGATCCGGGTTCATACTTTGGTCATGGTTCTTGGTGATCCATGCATTGGCATAGAACTCTTGAACCATCAAGATTCCGACTTGTTGAATGGGGTTGGTAAGGACTTCCCAACCTCTTCTTCGGATCTCATGTCGGATCTCCGGATATTCACCCTTTTTGAGTGAAAAAGGGACCTCGGGGATCACCTTCTTCAAGGCCACAACTTCATAGAAGTGGTCTTGATGCACCCTTGAGATGAATCTCTCCATCTCCCATGACTCGGAGGTAGAAGCTTTTGCCTTCCCTTTCCTCTTTCTAGAGGTTTCTCCGGCCTTGGATGCCATAAATGGTTATGGAAAAACAAAAAGCAATGCTTTTACCACACCAAACTTAAAATGTTTGCTCGTCCTCGAGCAAAAGAAGAAAGAAGAGAGTAGAAGAAGAAGAAATGAGGAAGAAGGGAATGGCTTTGTGTTCGGCCAAAAGGGGGAGAAGTGGTGTTTGTGTGAAAATGAAGGAGTGAAGGAGGGTTTATATAGGAGTGGGGGAAGGGTGATGTTCGGCTATGTATGGGTGGGTTTGGGTGGGAAAGTGGTTTGAATTTGAATGGTGAGGTTGGTGGGGTTTTATGAAGGATGGATGTGAGTGGTGAAGAGAAAGAAGGGATTTGATAGGTGGAGGGTTTTTGGGGAAGAGGTGTTGAGGTGATTGGTGAAGAAGAGAGAGGGTGGTGGGGTAGGTGGGGATCCTGTGGGGTCCACAGATCCTGAGGTGTCAAGGAAAAGTCATCCCTGCACCAAATGGCAAGCAAAATCTCGTTTTATGCCAATTCTGGCGTTAAACGCCGGGCTGGTGCCCATTTCTGGCGTTTAACGCCAGCTTCTTGCCCTTTTCTGGCGTTTAACGCCAGTCTGGTGCCCCTTTCTGGCGTTAAACTCCCAGAATGGTGCCAGACTGGGCGTTAAACGCCCAACAGCTAGCCTCACTGGCGTTTAAACGCCAGTGGGTTCTTCCTCCAGGGTGTGCTATTTTTCTTTCTGTTTTTCATTCTGTTTTTGCTTTTTTCATTGATTTTGTGACTTCTCATGATCATCAACCTACAAAAAACATAAAATAACAAAGAAAAATAGTCAAAATATAATATTGGGTTGCCTCCCAACAAGCGCTTCTTTAATGTCAGTAGCTTGACAGTGGGCTCTCATGGAGCCTCAGAAATGCTCAGAGCCATGTTGGAACCTCCCAACACCAAACTTAGAGTTTGAATGTGGGGGTTCAACACCAAACTTAGAGTTTGGTTGTGGCCTCCCAACACCAAACTTAGAGTTTGACTGTGGGGGCTCTGTTTGGCTCTGTTTTGAGAGAAGCTCTTCATGCTTCCTCTCCATGGTGACAGAGGGATATCCTTGAGCCTCAAACACAAAGGATTCTTCATTCACTTGAATGATCAATTCTCCTCTATCAACATCAATCACAGCCCTTGCTGTGGCTAGGAAGGGTCTGCCAAGGATGATGGATTCATCCATGCACTTCCCAGTCTCTAGGACTATGAAATCAGTAGGGATGTAATGGTCTTCAACTTTTACCAGAACATCCTCTACAAGTCCATAAGCTTGTTTTCTTGAGTTGTCTGCCATCTCTAGTGAGATTTTTGCAGCTTGCACCTCAAAGATCCCTAACTTCTCCATTACAGAGAGTGGCATGAGGTTTACACTTGACCCTAAGTCACACAAGGCCTTCTTAAAGGTCATGGTGCCTATGGTACAAGGTAATGAAAACTTCCCAGGATCCTGTCTCTTTTGAGGCAGTTTCTGCCTAGACAAGTCATCTAATTCTTTGGTGAGCAAAGGAGGTTCATCCTCCCAAGTCTCATTTCCAAATAACTTGTCATTTAGCTTCATGATTGCTCCAAGGTATTTAGCAACTTGCTCTTCAGTGACATATGACGATTGGATTTTTGACGGTATAGAATTTCACTATTGAAGTCTCGTTGCAAGTATAGTTTCTAAACCAATCAAAAATCCTCTCATACAAAAGATTGTTTGTCACAAGTAACAAACCCCTAAAATTAATAACCAAAGTATTCAAACCTCGGGTCGTTCTCCCTAGGCATTACAATAAAGTGTCTTGTTATTGGTTGTGATGTGTTTTGGGATTTTGGATAAGAAGCATGAAAGATAAATGGCAATGAAAGTAAACTAAGGCCTAAAAAGGGTCTTGGAAAGGGTTGGTAGTCAAGGATCTCTATCCTAATCACTAACCACAATATGAGAATTGGCAAGGATTAATCTCATTAAATCATCCTCTAACTAGTAGTAAAGGAAAGTCAAATGAGCTATATCAATCCTAGGCCATAAGTCCTAACTCTCCACTAATTTAATTAGTGAGAACTAGAGTCAATGGCTCCCAATCATCAATTACTTGGACATTAGTAACTCAAGAGTTCCTAAGTTACCTTTCCAAGCCAAGAACATAAAATTCTACTCTAAAATCCAACCAAGCATTTCATCAAACACTTGGAAGGCATAAAAGGGAAACATAGTAAATCAACAACAAGAACAAAATCTAACAACAATTATTGAAAGGAATTAACAACACAAATCAAAAGAAACACAATTATTATGAATTACCTTGAATTGAATTGAAAGAGAAAGGAAGGAACAAAAGTGGATCTACAATCAAAGTATAAGAACAACATAAAGGAAATTACAATAAAAGAATAGAAGAAGAATGATTCTAACAACAAGGAATTGAGATGTAGAAGTAAAAGAAAGCAAAGATTAAAACCTAGATCTAAGAACTAATCCTAATCCTAATCCTAATTCTAGAGAGAAGTGAGAGCTTCTCTCTCTAGAAACTACTTCTAACTAATCCTAATGAGTGAAAAATGAACTAATGAGTGATCTCCCCTTTGCTCTTCAATCATTGGCTTTAAATAGCATCTTTGGCGCCAAAGTTGGTTGCAATTGGGCCCCACAACCCTTCAGAATTCGTTGGCCACGTTTTCATTAAAAAATCATAAAACAGCACCGACGCGTATGCGCACAGCATGCGTACGCGTCCATGGGGTGATTCGCAGGTGCGCGCGAGCGCCAAGTGCGCGCACGCGTCCATGGGCGAGTTCAACTTCTTTGACTTTTCATGATTTCTCCACTTTGCATGCTTTCCCTCTTCACTCCTTCGATCCATTCCTAGCCTTTTCAATCTGAAATCACTAACAAACATATCAAGGCATCTAGTGGAATCAAAGAGAATTAGATTTAGCTATTTTAAGTCCTAAAAAGCATGTTTTCACATCTAAGCACAAATAAGGAGACAATCACAAAACCATGCTATTTCATTGAATAAATGTGGGTAAAAGGTGATAAAAGCTCTTAAAACCAATACAAGATAAACCCTACAAATGGGGTTTGTCAACCTCCCCACACTTAAACCAAGCATGTCCTCATGCTTAAACCAAGAATGAAGTAAGGGTATGGCATTTATTCAATGGAAACTAACTAAATGCAATCTACCTATATGCACTATCTACATGAATGCAATTGCTTGGTCAAAGTAAATCAATTCCCAAGAAGCATATATGCACAAGGGCTAAGGACTAGCAAGTCTAATCCACAATTGAATTAAGTTATTAAATATTTTTTTTTTTTACAAACTTGCATGAGAAGAGATGATCATAGGTGGAAACATGTAATTGAGCATCAAATCCTCACCGGTAGTATTTGCACTCTATTCGCTCAAGTGTTTAGGGGTTGATTCACTCAATTCTCTCCTAATCATACTTTCTAAGATTTGTTTTTCTTCTAACAATCAACAAATATTTCATGCATGCATACATATATCATGAGGTCTTTTCATAGGTTGTAATGGGGTTAGGGTTAAGGTTGGATGCATATTTGGTTAAGTGAGCTTGGAATTTGAATCTTTGATAAGCTTAAACTTCCCACCTAGCCTGCAACATCCTATACAATTAAGTTCTAACCTAACTACCCATTCCTCACTTTTTCACATACTCATGTATTCCTTTTCATTTCACAACACTTATGCATTGATTTTATTGAGCTACACTTTGCTTTGGGGCATTTTGTCCCCTTTTTATTTCTTTCTTTTTCTTCTTTTTCTTTCTTTTTCTATTTTTTTTCTTTTCCATATTATTTTTCTTTTCTTTTTCTTTTGTTTTTCTCAATTTTTTTCTTTCTATATACAAGAACCTCAATGCATAAGGTTTTACATTTGATCAATACATGAGTATGTACCCAATTCCCAATATTTCCAATAATAATACAAAACTACCCTTTTATTCACCCAATGTCCCAAGGTTCCCACACTTGAATGGTACTCACACCCACTAGCCTAAGCTAATCAAAGATCCAAATAAGGACATTTATTGTTTTTCGCTTTAAGGCTTGTAATGTGCTAAAATAAGAACAAAGTGGGTTAATCGTAGGCTCAAATTGGCTAACAAAGGAATATAAAAGGTTGGCTATTTGGATAAGTGAGCTAATGAAATGATGGCCTCAATCATATAAATGCATGAATACATAAAATAATGGACATAAAGAATCAAACAAATCAAAGATTACATTCATAGAAAGAGAATAATGCACACAAGAAGGAAAAATAAGTGGTTATAAGATGTAACCACACCATTAGGCTCAAATCTCACTTGCTTGTGTTCTTAGCTCAAAAATCATGTTCCACAACATATATATTTCAAGCAAGTTTTATGAAAAGTTTTCACTCAAATCAATTGGTGTGCCCTATAGATAGAAATCCTTGAAAAATTTCATTATTTTGACTAAGCTTATTGTGTATATATATGCAAAAATAAGAAAATGCAAGTAAAAATCCTAAAATCTTAAAATAAAATGCAAAAGTGTTGGAATTAGAAACTTGTCACCTAAAATCGCCGACCGGTCGGACGACCTCCCCACACTTAAAAGTTTGTACCGTCCTCGGTGCACTCAAAGATGAGCAAGGGGGTACGGCGACTCTCCGGATTGCTACGTGTTCTTAGTCTTGCTTCCGTTATTGCTTGTGGTGCATCAATCATGAAAAACAAAAATATAACACCATAAGAGGAGAAGATATAAAAGCAAGGAAGCATACATTGTTGGAATGAGGTAAATCACTAGAAATGAGTGAGTGAATTAGTGTGACAGTGATGACAAGTAGGTGGGTGAATTCTAAATTGCGCGGTTTAGAACACACATTAGCCTAAAAGGTATGTCACAAAAGAAGCATGCACTTCACTTATCCTAGTGTGCTTGAGATGCTTTAAGTAAACTTGTAAGGTAAAACAAGCATTAAAGAAGCATAGAAGCATTCAAGTCAAACACATATGGATGCATATGATCATGAAATACCATGCATTAAGGTAAATGCACATCATCATCCATCATCAAGAGGTTGCCTAATCACAAAATAAGGCTCAAATCACATGGTGGCCAAATCATGTAATTCAAGAAGAGTTACAAGCTCGAAGGCAATTCTCATCACTTGGTATTTTTCAAAAGATAAGCATGAAAAACTCAAGACCAAGTAGCAAAATATAACCTCAATCATAGAATCCAACAAAGAATATTTACAATAATTATGCTAAGATAGCATTTCGGCAATAAGGAGGCAATAATGTGTAATAAACAAAGTCAATAATCCAACACTTGTAATGAAAAGAGAAAGAATAAAATGAAAACTAAACTAAAACTAGCTAATTAACTAACCAACTAACTAATTAACTAACTAAAATAAATGGTTATCGATGGTATTTGGGAGCGTTGGATGAGGGGTAGGAGAAGGGAGGAAGAAAGGAGAATGAAAGAAATGGAAAGAGGAGAAGAAAAGAAGTGGATGGAAGAAAGGGCATCCACGCGTATGCACGCATGGCGCGTGCGCGTCGATGGCTTATTTCGAGAGTGGCGCGTACGCGTCATGTGCGCGGGCGCGCAAATAGGTTTGTGCCTCAGGCCCAATTTCCGCACAGTGCAGGCCTAACTCTCGGGTCAAGGTATGGAAGGTGGAACTTCTCAATCCACGCGCACGCGTGCATTGCGCGCTCACGTGCATTGCGCGCTCGCGTGGATGGTCCAAAATGCTTGATGCACGCGTACGCACGCAGTGCGCGTACGCGTGGATGGTGCTCTGTTTTTTTCAAAAAAAATTTGCTATGTTTTTGCACTAATCCAAGCATTCCAAACCTCCAAACAGCTACCAAAATACCATAAAACCTTATTTAACATACTAAACTATCAAATGCACTTAACAAACTACCAAAACATGAAATTAAACTAATTCTACCCATATATTCAAAAGAGAAAATGAAAAGATTTTACCATGGTGGGGTGTCTCCCACCTAGCACTTTTATTTATTGTCCTTAAGTTGGACTTATGGGGAGCTCCTCTCAAGGTGGCTTGTGCTTGTACTCATCTTGGAACTTCCACCAATGCTTGGACTTCCATAAGTTCCATCATTCAAGATTAATATCTCCAAGCTTTGATGGAGTTCTTCACAAACCATGGGCTCCCAATGTTGATCCTCATGTGTTCCCGGATCCCATATTTTGTCTTCACACCCATCTTCAAGTTGATTATCATTAATCCATGTGGGTGGTGAGTAAGGTGAATTCTCAACAAAGTGACCAAACATCATTCTAGACCCATGTACTCTAGTTATACACCAACCTTTGCTATCAAGCTTTGAACATGTGACCATAGTGAACCTAGGATGATGCTTCCAACCACTAACCATCTCCTTTTTACTCTTAAAGCCACAAATATATCTAAGTTGATCATCCGTTTCAAGCAAACCATATTCAAGGGGAATAATAAAGCTTGAGTATAAGGAATTTACCCACTTGAATGAGAGAGTGGATGGTGGTGGCTTTGGGAGAGGTATTTCCAATGTGCTAGTAAGCTCCACTCCCTTGTTTTCATCTTTGATTTCCTCCACCTCCTTAACGCTTTCAAATCCAACCGGAGAAGGTTCTTCATGCTCAAAGGTTTCTTCACCACTAAGACTTGATGCTTGATCTTCATCACCAAGGGCACTCAATTCTTTCTCTATCCCATCCAAGTCTTCATATGGAATATGCCTTGAAAGGTGTGCACTTTCCTCCCTAGCATCAATTTCAATCATCTTGGAGGGGTTCTCTTCAACTCTATGTTCCCATGGAGGCTCCGCATCTCCTAAGTCTTCTACCACTTCTTCCTTGTCTTCAACAATTAAAGCTTCCTCCAATTGTTCCAATACAAAGCAACTTCCTTCATTTCCCACCAAAATTTCCAATCTCTCCTTCATGCTATGTTCTTCATTTGATTCTCCACATGTAGCCATGGGAGTTCCTTGAGTGTTCAAGCATTGGGAGGCTAATTGATTTGTTACCGCATCCAAGGCGGCCATGAAATTTTGCACATCCCTTATCATCTCTTCTTGCCCTTGAACAAGAACACCAAGGGTTTCATCCATTAGAGATTGGGGTGGGTGGAAGGATTCATCATTTTGGGGGAAGGGTTCATAGTAGGAAGGTGGTTCTTCTTGGTAGAGTTGTGGTGGTTCAATGTTCTCCACTCTTTCCACTTGTTGCACAACACACTCCATGGTTGCTTGAAATTGATCCAATGCTTCCTTGAGATGATCCCTTGACTCTTGTTCCTCTTGGATATCATGATAGGGATCATATGACTCTTGGATTGAAGGACATAAGTATTCTTCCATGGGAGGTTGTGGTGGAAAGTAGTATTCATCTTGTGGTTGGAAATTTTCATTTATTGGAGGTGGTTCATCTTGGTAATAATATGGAGGGGGTGGCTCTTGAAAGGGTTGATATTGTGGTGGTTCCATATATGGCTCATATGGCTCAAAAGTTGGTTGGTGTGATGGATATGGATTAGGGTCATATGAAGGTGGTTGGTAAGAAGGGGCTTGTGAGTATGGTTGAGAATTATGTTGAGGGTATGGATCATAGGCATATGGTGGTGGTTTTTGAAAGTCACAAGGTGATTCACCATAGCCATTGGATTGATATGCATCATAGAGTGGCTCTTCTTCACAGTGCATTGGTGGGGGTTGTTGCCATGAAGATTGATCATAAGCATATGGCTCCTCCCACCTTTGAGTGTCCCATCCTTGATACACATCTTCATTATAGTCCTCATTTCCTACAACATGTTTATAACCAAACTCATAGCCAAGGTGAGAATTCATGATAGCAAGAACAAATAAGAAACAAAAACTAATAAGAAATAATGAAACAAAATACGAAGACTAGAAAAAAAACTAACAAGCAATCCAAAAGATCAAGCTATTCACAATATTCACATATATACAATAACCAATAACATAACACCATTGCAACTCCCCGGCAACGGCGCCATTTTGACGATTGGATTTTTGACGGTATAGAATTTCACTATTGAAGTCTCGTTGCAAGTATAGTTTCTAAACCAATCAAAAATCCTCTCATACAAAAGATTGTTTGTCACAAGTAACAAACCCCTAAAATTAATAACCGAAGTATTCAAACCTCGGGTCGTTCTCCCTAGGAATTACAATAAAGTGTCTTGTTATTGGTTGTGATGTGTTTTGGGGTTTTGGATAAGAAGCATGAAAGATAAATGGCAATGAAAGTAAACTAAGGCCTAAAAAGGGTCTTGGAAAGGGTTGGTAGTCAAGGATCTCTATCCTAATCACTAACCACAATATGAGAATTGGCAAGGATTAATCTCATTAAATCATCCTCTAACTAGTAGTAAAGGAAAGTCAAATGAGCTATATCAATCCTAGGCCATAAGTCCTAACTCTCCACTAATTCAATTAGTGAGAACTAGAGTCAATGGCTCCCAATCATCAATTACTTGGACATTAGTAACTCAAGAGTTCCTAAGTTACCTTTCCAAGCCAAGAACATAAAATTCTACTCTAAAATCCAACCAAGCATTTCATCAAACACTTGGAAGGCATAAAAGGGAAACATAGTAAATCAACAACAAGAACAAAATCTAACAACAATTATTGAAAGGAATTAACAACACAAATCAAAAGAAACACAATTATTATGAATTACCTTGAATTGAATTGAAAGAGAAAGGAAGGAACAAAAGTGGATCTACAATCAAAGTATAAGAACAACATAAAGGAAATTATAATAAAAGAATAGAAGAAGAATGATTCTAACAACAAGGAATTGAGATGTATAAGTAAAAGAAAGCAAAGATTAAAACCTAGATCTAAGAACTAATCCTAATCCTAATCCTAATTCTAGAGAGAAGTGAGAGCTTCTCTCTCTAGAAACTACTTATAACTAATCCTAATGAGTGAAAAATGAACTAATGAGTGATCTCCCCTTTGCTCTTCAATCCTTGGCTTTAAATAGCATCTTTGGCGCCAAAGTTGGTTGCAATTGGGCCCCACAACCCTTCAGACAACGGCGCCATTTTGACGATTGGATTTTTGACGGTATAGAATTTCACTATTAAAGTCTCGTTGCAAGTATAGTTTCTAAACCAATCAAAAATCCTCTCATACAAAAGATTGTTTGTCACAAGTAACAAACCCCTAAAATTAATAACCGAAGTATTCAAACCTCGGGTCGTTCTCCCTAGGAATTACAATAAAGTGTCTTGTTATTGGTTGTGATGTGTTTTGGGGTTTTGGATAAGAAGCATGAAAGATAAATGGCAATGAAAGTAAACTAAGGCCAAAAAAGGGTCTTGGAAAGGGTTGGTAGTCAAGGATCTCTATCCTAATCACTAACCACAATATGAGAATTGGCAAGGATTAATCTCATTAAATCATCCTCTAACTAGTAGTAAAGGAAAGTCAAATGAGCTATATTAATCCTAGGCCATAAGTCCTAACTCTCCACTAATTCAATTAGTGAGAACTAGAGTCAATGGCTCCCAATCATCAATTACTTGGACATTAGTAACTCAAGAGTTCCTAAGTTACCTTTCCAAGCCAAGAACATAAAATTCTACTCTAAAATCCAACCAAGCATTTCATCAAACACTTGGAAGGCATAAAAGGGAAACATAGTAAATCAACAACAAGAACAAAATCTAACAACAATTATTGAAAGGAATTAACAACACAAATCAAAAGAAACACAATTATTATGAATTACCTTGAATTGAATTGAAAGAGAAAGGAAGGAACAAAAGTGGATCTACAATCAAAGTATAAGAACATCATAAAGGAAATTACAATAAAAGAATAGAAGAAGAATGATTCTAACAACAAGGAATTGAGATGTAGAAGTAAAAGAAAGCAAAGATTAAAACCTAGATCTAAGAACTAATCCTAATCCTAATCCTAATTCTAGAGAGAAGTGAGAGCTTCTCTCTCTAGAAACTACTTCTAACTAATCCTAATGAGTGAAAAATGAACTAATGAGTGATCTCCCCTTTGCTCTTCAATCCTTGGCTTTAAATAGCATCTTTGGCGCCAAAGTTGGTTGCAATTGGGCCCCACAACCCTTCAGAATTCGTTGGCCACGTTTTCATTAAAAAATCATAAAACATCACCGACGCGTACGCGCACAGCACGCGTACGCGTCCATGGGGTGATTCGCAGGTGCGCGCGAGCGCCAAGTGCGCGCGCGCGTCCATGGGCGAGTTCAACTTCTTTGACTTTTCATGATTTCTCCACTTTGCATGCTTTCCCTCTTCACTCCTTCGATCCATTCCTAGCCTTTTCAATCTGAAATCACTAACAAACATATCAAGGCATCTAGTGGAATCAAAGAGAATTAGATTTAGCTATTTTAAGTCCTAAAAAGCATGTTTTCACATCTAAGCACAAATAAGGAGACAATCACAAAACCATGCTATTTCATTGAATAAATGTGGGTAAAAGGTGATAAAAGCTCTTAAAACCAATACTAGATAAACCCTACAAATGGGTTTTGTCAACATACTCATCCTCTTCAGAGGAAGAATACTCATCAGAGCTCATGAATGGCAGAAGTAAGTCAAATGGAATCTCTATGGTCTCATTTTGAGCCTCAGATTCCCATGGTTCCTCATTGGGGAACTCATTGGAGGCCAGTGGACGTCCATTGAGGTCTTCCTCAGTGGCGTTCACTGCCTCTTCTTCCTCCCAAAATTCGGCCATGTTGATGGCCTTGCACTCTCCTTTTGGATTTTCTTCTGTATTGCTTGGAAGAGTACTAGGAGGGAGTTCAGTAATTTTCTTGCTCAGCTGACCCACTTGTCCCTCCAAATTTCTAATGGAGGACCTTGTTTCAGTCATGAAACTTTGAGTGGTTTTGATTAGATCAGAGACCATGGTTGCTAAGTCAGAGTTATTCTGCTTAGAACTCTCTGTCTTTTGCTGAGAAGATGATGGAAAAGGTTTGCTATTGCTAAACCTGTTTCTTCCACCATTATTATTGTTGAAACCTTGTTGAGGTCTCTGTTGATCCTTCCATGAAAAATTTGGATGATTTCTCCATGAAGAATTATAGGTGTTTCCATAGGGTTCTCCCATGTAATTCACCTCTTCCATTGAAGGGTTCTCAGGATCATAAGCTTCTTCCTCAGATGAAGCTTCCTTAGTACTGCTTGGTGCATTTTGCATTCCAGACAGACTTTGAGAAATCTCAAGAACTCCTTTCTTCTGATTAGTCCCATTGTTCACAGGATTTCTTTCAGAAGTGTACATGAATTGGTTATTTGCAACCATTTCAATCAGCTCTTGAGCTTCTGTAGGCGTCTTCTTCAGATGAAGAGATCCTCCAGCAGAGCTATCCAAAGATATTTTGGATAGTTCAGAAAGACCATCATAGAAAATACCTATGATGCTCCATTCAGAAAGCATGTCAGAGGGACACTTTCTGATTAATTGTTTGTATCTTTCCCAAGCTTCATAGAGGGATTCTCCTTCCTTCTGTCTGAAGGTTTGGACTTCCACTCTAAGCTTACTCAATTTTTGAGGTGGAAAGAACTTTGCCAAGAAGGCATTGACTAGCTTTTTCCCAAGAGTCCAGGCTTTCTTTAGGTTGTGAGTCCAACCATGTCCTAGCTCTGTCTCTTACAGCAAAAGGGAATAACATAAGTCTGTAGACCTCAAGGTCAACCCCATTAGTCTTGACAGTGTCACAGATTTGCAAGAATTCAGCTAAAAACTGATGAGGATCTTCCAATGGAAGTCCATGGAACTTGCAATTCTGTTGCATTAGAGAAACTAATTGAGGCTTAAGCTCAAAGTTGTTTGCTCCAATGGCAGGGATAGAGATGCTTCTCCCATAAAAGTCGGGAGTAGGTGCAGTAAAGTCACCCAGCACCTTCCTTGCATTGTTGGCATTGTTGTTGTTTTCGGCTGCCATTGTTCTTCTTCTTTGAAGATTTCTGTTAGGTCCTCTACAGAGAGTTGTGCTTTGGCTTCTCTTAGCTTTCTCTTCAAGGTCCTTTCAGGTTCAGGATCAGCCTCAACAAGAATGCTTTTGTCCTTGCTCCTGCTCATAAGAAGGAGAAGGGAACAAGAAAATGTGGAATCCTCTATGTCACAGTATAGAGATTCCTTTAGGTGTCAGAGGAGAAGAAAAATAGAAGACAGAAATAGAAAATTCGAACTTATCAAAGAAGATGGAGTTCGAATTTTGCATTAAGGGATAGTGTTAGTCCATAAATAGAAGGATGTGAGAAGAGGGGAAGTAATTTTCGAAAATTAAGTAAAAGAGTTTGAAAACATTTTTGAAAAACACTAATTGATTTTCGAAAATGAAAGTGGGAAAGAAATCAAGTGATTTTTGAAAAAGATTTTGAAATTAGAAATCAAAAATATTTGATTGAAAACTATTTTGAAAAAGATGTGGTTAAGAAGATATGATTGATTTTAAAAAGATGTGATTGAGAAGATATGATTTGAAAAACATTTTAAAAGATTTCATTTTGAAAATAATGACTTGGCTATCAAGAAAAGATATGATTCAAACATTAAACCTTTCTCAACAGAAAAGGCAACATACTTGAAATGTTGAATCAAATCATTAATTGATAACAAGTATCTTTGAAAATAGAAAGAAATTGATTTTGAAAACATATGATTGAAAAGATATGATTTGAAAAAGATTTGATTTTGAAAAACTTTGAAGACTTGAAAAAAAATTGCATTGAAAACAAAATCTTCCCTCTTGTGCCATCCTGGCGTTAAACGCCCAGAATGGTGCACATTCTGGCGTTTAACGCCCAAAACTATACCCTTTTGGGCGTTAAACGCCCAACCAGGTACCCTGGCTGGCGTTTAAACGCCAGTCTGTCCTTCTTCACTGGGGGTTTTGAACGCCCAGCTTTTTCTGTGTAATTCCTCTGCTGTATGTTCTGAATCTTCAATTCTCTATATTATTGACTTGAGAAGACACAAATTAAAAATATTTTTGGATTTTTAATAATAAGGAAAAATCAAAATGCAACAAGAATCAAATAACACTGCATGCAAGACACCAAACTTAGCAGTTTGTATACTACTGGCACTAATGAGAATGCATATGAGACACACAAAACACTCAAGTCAAGAGAATTTAAAGATTAGAGTAAGAAATCATCAAGAACATCTTGAAGATCACTAAGACACATGAATGAATGCATGCAATTGACACCAAACTTAACATGAGACACTAGACTCAAACAAGAAATATTTTTGGATTTTATGATTTTGTAATTTTTTTGTGCTTTTTTTTCGAAAATTAAGTGGAAAAAGATATCAAAATTCTTAATGAGAATTCCAGGAATCATACAATGTTTAGTCTAAGACTCTGGTCCAGGAATTAGACATGGCTTCACAGCCAGCCAAGCTTTCAAAGAAAGCTTCGGTCCAAAACACTAGACATGGCCAATGGCCAGCCAAGCCTTAGCAGATCACTGCTCCAAAAGCAAGATTGATAGAAATCAACAAGCTCTTGTGATGATAAGTTGAAACCTCGGTCCAATGAAATTAGACATGGCCTCTCAGCCAGCCAGACTTCAACAAATCATCATGAAACTCTAGAATTCATCTTCAAGAATTCCGAAAAAAATACCTAATCTAAGCAACAAGATGAACCGTCAGTTGTCCAAACTCAACAATCCCCGGCAACGGCGCCAAAAACTTGGTGCACGAAATTGTGATTAATACTTTTCACAAATCAAATAATCCCCGGTGATGAAACCAAGAACTTGGTGTTCAATACCATGGCATAAACACAACTTCGCACAACTAACCAGCAAGTGTACTGGGTCGTCCAAGTAATAAACCTTACGCGAGTAAGGGTCGATCCCACAGAGATTGTTGGTATGAAGCAAGTTATGGTCACCTTGTAAATCTTAGTCAGGCAAACTCAAATGGGTATGGTGATAAACGCATAAAACATAAAGATAAAGATAGAGATACTTATGTAATTCATTGGTAGGAATTTCAGATAAGCGTATGAAGATGCCTTCCCTTCCGTCTCTCTGCTTTCCTACTGTCTTCATCCAATCCTTCTTCCTCCTTTCCATGGCAAGCTTATGCAAGGGTTTCACCGTTGTCAGTGGCTACCTCCCATCCTCTCAGTGGAAATGTTCAACGCACCCTGTCACGGCACGGCTATCCATCTGTTGGTTCTCGATCAGGCCGGAATAGAATCCAGTGATTCTTTTGCGTCTGTCACTAACGCCCCGCCCTCAGGAGTTTGAAGCACGTCACAGTCATTCAATCATTGAATCCTACTCAGAATACCACAGACAAGGTTAGACCTTCCGGATTCTCTTGAATGCCGCCATCAGTTCTAGCCTATACCACGAAGACTCTGATCTCACGGAATGGCTGGCTCGGTTGTCAGGCGAGCACTCGGTTGTCAGGCGATCAACCATGCATCGTGTATCAGGAATCCAAGAGATATTCACCCAATCGAAGGTAGAACGGAGGTGGTTGTCAGTCACACGTTCATAGGTGAGAATGATGATGAGTGTCACGGATCATCACATTCATCAAGTTGAAGAACAAGTGATATCTTAGAACAAGAACAAGCGGAATTGAATAGAAGAACAATAGTAATTGCATTAATACTCGAGGTACAGCAGAGCTCCACACCTTAATCTATGGTGTGTAGAAACTCCACCGTTGAAAATACATAAGAACAAGGTCTAGGCATGGCCGTGAGGCCAGCCTCCCAATGATCTAAGAACTAGATGTCCGAAGATCCCAAGATGATCAAAGGATCTAAAAATAATCCAAAGATGATCATACAATAGTAAAAGGTCCTATATATAGAAAACTAGTAATCTAAGGTGTACAGAAATGAGTAAATGACATAAAAATCCACTTCCGGGCCCACTTGGTGTGTGCTTGGGCTGAGCATTGAAGCATTTTCGTGTAGAGACTCTTCTTGGAGTTAAACGCCAGCTTTGGTGCCAGTTTGGGCGTTTAACTCCCATTTTGGTGCCAATTCCGGCGTTTAACGCTGGGAATTCTGAGGGTGACTTTGAGCGCCGGTTTGGGCCATCAAATCTTGGGCAAAGTATGGACTATCATATATTGCTGAAAAGCCCAGGATGTCTACTTTCCAACGTCATTGAGAGCGCGCCAATTGGGCTTCTGTAGCTCCAGAAAATCCACTTCGAGTGCAGGGAGGTCAGAATCCAACAGCATCTGCAGTCCTTTTTAGTCTCTGAATCAGATTTTTGCTCAGGTCCCTCAATTTCAGCCAGAAAATACCTGAAATCACAGAAAAACACACAAACTCATAGTAAAGTCCAGAAAAGTAAATTTTAACTAAAAACTAATAAAAATATACTAAAAACTAACTAGATCATACTAAAAACATACTAAAAACAATGCCAAAAAGCGTACAAATTATCCGCTCATCAGAGAGGCTGGCCCTTCAAGAGGTAAGGCTTGTTGTGAGGTGGCTGTGGTTGGAGCCACTGCACCGGTGGATGTGGTTTGAGCCTGAGAAGCTGAAGTTGCAAGTATGGGAGGTGGTTGAGTGGAGGCAGCAACAGCAGGTGTGGTGGGTAGCTGTTGGAAAGATGCAGGTGTGGTGGGGAGTGGTTGTGAAGATGCAGCTATATCCCTTCCTCTACTCCTTCCTCTGCCCCTTCCTCTGCCCCTTCCTCTTCCCCTACCTACTCCTGTTTGCCTTATTCGCTCAGATCTGTGGATATTCACACCGGATCTGTCGTCGGTAGCAGGATCAGTGTCAACAGCAGCTGCAGGATCAGCAGCAACAGCTGCAGGATCAGCAGCAGCAGGCACAGTGTCAGCAGCATTCGGATCTTCTCCGTTGGCGACAGTAGCAAGACCAGGTTCAGAAATCAGGTAAACAGCAGATTGCAACATGAATATTAAGCTCTTTTTTCAATGAATTTATAATCCATTTACAAGAGAGATTTATAACACAGTATAATCAACTGATAATCATCTTATAGTCTATTTATAAGGCAACATAATCTGTTTGCAATCCAAATCAATTCACAACAATTTACAACACAACATAATAAATTTTCATACACCATATGTTATACTAATCACAACCTAATCCACTAGACACCTCAAATACCCTATAATTTCGAATTTAAAACAGTAAAACAACAGTTTGTAGGTTCAGATTTGCATGATACCTGACACTATTGGATTGGAACAATGCCTTCTATTATGTCCATATTGGCCGCAGTTGCTACATGTAACAGATGAACCCATCTTCCTAAGGTTTGTCTGAGAGCGGTTCTCATCAGGTTCTCTGATCCTCACCATCCGTGGTCTTCCTGGCTTCACCCTAAAGATGGGAGGTATGATGGTGTCACATTCAACCTTCGACCACATATTTTCTCCATTGATTGGAGAAACTAAGTTACCATAAGTTGCAACATAGGCTGCTGGGCTATAGAAGTTGCTACAATAATCTTCTGGATTGTCCCCTTTCTCGAATATAGCACAACAAGCATGCGGGCAGGGCATTCCACATAACCCCCAAAATCTGCAGCTACACGTTCCAGCCAACAAGTCAACCACAAACCTCTCAACAATCATCCGGTTCTTATGAGAAACTTCGTATTTCAGTCCTCCAGCCCATCTTGCTTGTCACTCCATAGCTCGCGTAGCAATGACATCAAGCCTCTTTTTAGGTTTAGACATGATTGTACCCTCATATTTTTTGGCCTTCTTTTTTTTTTAGCAAACCGAGACATCCAATAACACCGAATCCACTCGAACATAGTAATTATGGGCTTGTCTCTTGCCTCCAAGATCCTACCATTGAAAGCTTCAGATATGTTATTCATCAACATGTCGCTCTTAGCAAGAAACGTGAAGTGGCTCTTGCACCAGAGCTTTGGATCCAATGATGCTAACTTTTCATAGCATTGACGGTTGATGTTCATTAGCTGAGTCATCCTCCTCTCCCATTTCTCCACATATGTAGCTTTAGCTATTGATAGAATTAGGTCCCGCAAAACAGTCTCACCTCCATATGCTTTCTTGCAATTGGCATACAGATGTCTCAAGCATAGTCAATGCTCTAACGCCGGTATCATGTCTTGAAAAACTTGCATCAAACCTTGCAGCATAGCATATATAATTCACATTCATATAGCTGCATCATATCATATATAATTCACTTATAAAAGGCAGCAACATATGATAAATATTTCAGTTTTCAGCAGCTGCAACATATCATATATAATTCATACTTAAAACAGAACAACATATCTAACAAAGTTGTAAATTGAAGTTGAGTTATAGCTCACTTCTGCAATTCATTTGTGGTTCAATATACTTCCTAGTTACAGAGGGCAGAGGCAAGTGATTCAATTTTGTTAGCATTCATTCTATAACAAATAATGTGCATGGGAACACACACCTAATGCCTACAAGAATAAGACTAGTAATTCCTTAAACTTGTGGAAAGTATATGTGGACAAAAGGTCTTATATATCACGTAATTAAAAATAATAATATGAAAAGAAATCAATTCTCTAGCAATATACTATAGCATTATGCATAGTTTAGTTTTTATGACAGTAAATTATTTGATTCAATTAAAACACTAATTCTCATTTGATTGAACATAACAAAGAAGTAATGAGACATCTTTCTTAGTTCATCACAATCAGTTAGTGGAACAACAATGCTAAAATATAAACATGGGGAGGGGGCAAATAAGATAAAAGATTCAAGATATGATCAACATCAACAGATTTTAAGAACATAAAACCATTATGAGAAATGCAAAAGTGTGTAATGAGAAAAAGAATTAAGAGCAAACTAGATAAGACAACTACTAAATCATACACATGCTACATTGCAGCTTTTATAAGACTATTAAAAACTGTAGCTACATTTTCACTAAGATGATAAAACAAGAGACAATTTTATAAGAGAGATTGCCATAGTAAAAGTTCAATTTTACAAGATAAGTGCTACATATTCACTAAATTACTTGGTTTATGAGCTTCTGAAGTTCTAATGGATTGCTTAACCATTTACACAGCAGGTTCATACAGATTTAAATAGCAAATGCTAATCTTTTGTTGGTCGGACATGAATACCCACTTTCTTCTACTGACATCTCCAATATCATCCAATAACAGGTTTATAAACCAACCTCAACTGTCTCTAGTCTCAGCCTCTACAGCAGCAACAACAATTGGAAAATAGTTATCGTTTGGATCTTTTCCAACAGCCACCAACAGTTGTTGACCATGATCACCCTTCAAGTGGCAGCCATCTACTCCTATGATAGGCCTGCAACTATTCAAAAAGCCTTGCTTGACAGAATTTAGACACATGTACATCCTCATAAACCTTGGCTGGTGTGTAATTGAAGGCCTGTCAACTAAAATCTGAGTAGGAGACCCGATATTTGTCCTCATAATCTCTGCACAGTAATCTCTGAGCTTGCCATATTGTAGAATAGCCCTGCCATGTACTTCTTCCCTCGCCTTTCTCCTCGCCTAATAAGCCTTTGTGACTGAAATATTAGCTATGTATTTATCCTGAATGGTCTGAATTACTGTTGCAATCTTCATCTCCTCCCCCTACTAATATTGGTAACAATCTTCTGAGACACCCAACTACTTGATGCAAGCCTGCCGCTGTAATCTTGTCCACAAGTGTGCTTTCCGTTAAGTGTCTTCAGCCGAAAGCAATCAGAACCACCAACTTTGGATGCAAACGCCATCCACCTACACTTCCCTTTCTTTTCTCTACAGCCCACTCTACATCTAACCTTATCATTCTTGATATACCTAATATCCCTTCCATTCTACAGAGCATGCTCCCTAATAGCATCCTTAAACTGACCAAGTGACTTGAACTCCAATTCCACCTTAAACACATATTCCCTACTCATCTCAGCCTCATTGTATTTAGGATATCTTCTCTTCTTAATCATATCATCCGAATCTCCCTCATAGCTATCAATATCTTCAATTTTATAACCCTCAGAAATCTCTCCAACCTCAACATCATCCCTAACGGTGGCGTCATTCACAGCAGCATCAACACCACCAGTTTGAGCATTGTCATGTTCATTTAAAGGGCCATCAAATCCCTCAAAAGCATTTCTAACTCCACCATCATTTTCATCTTCAACGTCAAATCCAAAATGATCCTCGTGGTCTCCATCGTCTGCACTGTCATCAAATCTATCATCCTCACTAGACGCTTCTAATTCACATTCAACCTCTACTTCTACGAAACCACTCTCATTGTACTCAGCTTCAGTTGGCACATAGTCCTTATCATTCGAACATATCTCAACACCGTTACCTTTCCTACAGCCATCAACAACATACACCGAGCAATGCTTAACAGTTTGCGACACTAATAACCTACCCATTCTCATGGCATCTCCATCATTCATCAACTCTCTGAGACCCGAGCTCAATTGACAGCCTGGTTCAAAGTACCAGATCTTGACATTCCCTTTGTACCCTAACTTTTGTAACTCACTAACTATTTCTTGCAAACTCCATTCATCGAGTTCAAAATGCATATCTTCCAACACCTTTCCCCCCAAATATTCTAGCCCGTTCCCTAAATCATGAAACTTGCCACATGGTGTATGTCTATGGTAAAATCCGAGTCCCACATCCTTACAGGTATTAAAAATAGAAATATAATCCATTTAAAGCAACATCAGCACAGCCACAACAATCAACATTCAAGAATAAATAAAATTCATCATTTAATGCCATATTATCTCCATTCAATCACATAATTTAAAAAAAAGGTTCAGACTTTCATAAGTTGAAACCATCAGCATACATTACACTTTCACAAATCTCCCATTAAAAGCAAAATCTATTTGATAAAAATAGAAGTAGAATCCATTTAAAGTACCACCATCACAACAACAACAGTCAAACAATGCCATATTTTTTTTTGAAAAAAATAACATAAATATCAACTTTTAATACTGAAAACATTAGGTTTTTTCTTTGTCACTTACTTGCAGAAACTTTGAATGCAGGGAGATGGAGCAGAGGCGTGGTCGGAGGCTCAGCAACGTGCGGCACGGTGACTCCAGGCGAGGGCCTTCACCGCGACGGAACGAAGACGCCTTGGCCGGACAAACCGTGGAGAAGACCTCTGACAACAACAACGCACAAGGGCCCAGCGCAGAGAGAAGGCGACGGAGGGGACACCGGCAACCGTCTGTTGCAGTCGATGGCAGACACACACGCCGTCGACGGAGGCAGGAAACGGAGAAGACAAGAGAAACTTAGGGTTTCTTTTTTCTTAGGAATGAAATGCGAGGGGTTATTTGGGTATTAGGGAAAAATTCAGATTACTTCACCAAGCCTCTACAGCTAATTGCCAAGAATATTCCTTTTTTATGAAGAATATTCTGTTATCTCAAACGGTACACTGACAGCAGGGACTTAATTAAAAAAATAAGGTACAGGGACCTAATTGAAAAGAAAAAAAGTATAGGGACCTAATTGAAAATTCGGTAAAACTATAGAGACCTGCAGAGTAATTAAACCTTTGATGTCTCTGTGAGTATATCATTTTAAAAATGTACAAGACATAGAGAGGTGAAAAACATTAGAGACTTAAATTTATAAATAATAATTAAAATAATAAAAAAATTTAGACAAATTTAAGTGAAGAACTCATCCTAATTTTTATTTATAATTTATTTATTATAAAAAATACCGATACATCAATTTTTGTATCATAAATAATAAATATAAACTCATAAAAATTTTCTCTTCACATATATAAAAACTTCTGTGTATTGGAGTGGAGGGTTAAGAGAGTCCCTTCCTTTTTATCAAAGAAGAGAATTCTTCTAAAGAAAAACTTTTAACATTTAATAAAATTTTGTCACGTGACAAATTAATAAAAAAAATTAAAATACTTAAATACATATTACATATGTATTAGTATATTATATATATATATATATATATATATATATATATATAACATATATTATATATATAGTATATTAATTTTTTATAATAAAAAAGTATTTTTTTTAATTTATAAATTTTAATAATATTATTATAAAAATTTAATAATTATATTAATTTTAATTATTTTAATTAATTAAATAAAATCATAATAGAGATTAAATTTAGTTTCTCTTAATAAAAAAATTAGTTCTTATTTATGACATAAAAATTAATATAAAATTATTTTTTATGACAAATAATGAATCAAATAAAAATTAGAATGAGTTTTTACTGAAAATAATCTTATTTTAAAACACTCACATTAGTCATCATAAAATGTTTTTTTATGTTCAAATTACTACAATAATGTACTACTTGGTGTTATTTTTCAACACGAAATGCCTTCCAAGATCTTTTAATTGAAGTTTTAATTTTGATTTGTGTGCTACTTTTAAGTTTCTTGATCAGTCTGCGAAACCTCTACATAATTAAAAAATAAAATAAACTTGGATATCAAATTGTAGTAATTTAAAGCCACTAAGAGGGATATAGTGAACTCATATGTTCAAATCTTATTATCATCGATATATCGAAAATGGGCTATCGTAGAGAAATTTCAATTATCGGAGAGACATCAAGTAAAAGATCGAATACAAGATGAAAAAAATATCATATTCAACTCAAAATTTTAAAATATTAAGATAACGAATTTTTTATCTGATAAAATTTTTACTCTTTTTTATTTCATACACTCTTTCACGCTTGCAATATTAACTCTTACATCTACATGTATCAAAAACCTCAAAGATTACTTCTGCATGTTCATCAGAGTCTAAATTAAAGTTGAAGGGGAATTAGCTCAACAAAAAAATAATCACAGTAGTCGGCTCAAGTTTGGTACTTTAGTTACACCTAGCAAAGAAATAATTGCAACATGTAACTTATATGAGAGAAACAAAATCAAGTTAACGTAACTTTATAGTCAGCGTGTCAAAATTTTGCAAATACATAATGAAGTGATGACGAGATGCATGCCACCTTGATTTTTATCAATATAAAGTAAACTTTTTTGTCATGTGTATTTTACCCTTTAACATTAAAAAATATGAGAAATTGGCCACCATTATAAACTTTTTCGAAATGTGATAATATATGGATATTTTTTATTAAATGTAGGGGGGGAACACATCTATCAAAGTATGTATAGCTACTAATATCGTCTTCTAGTTAGATAAGTGGTAAAAAATTAAAATTGTCACCTTATTAATGGGCACGCATTCGAATTTTGTAGGAAAAAAATGCGCTAAAACAAAAAATCCATAATCATGGGTCTCCGAACCAAATTTGTAAGAATAGTTAGCGAGTTAAACCTCAAAGTGATCTTTGAGATTTACGGTTTGTACCAATTTAATTTTTGATTTACCAATTATATTATTTATGTCTTCGATTTTTTTAAAATTGCACCAAGATCGTCCCTAGCCACATCTCCGGGCAAATTAACTGTTGCCGGCAGTGATCTGACACTGAGAAGCTATGCTGAGTACCACGCTGGAGTGTCAATGTTGGTGCTAAAACTATTGATGGATGGAACGGCGTCGTTTCATGTAAGTTTAGAAACAAAACCCAAATAACCCAAGTTCCATGATCACTTCATCTTCCTCTTCGTCTTCTGAAAACCAAAACAATACACCATGAAAACCTGAGTTCTAGCCACTGTATAGGGTTTGAAGGTTGAAAACGTTTGGCTCTGTGGAGTTCGCTGCCACTGTGAGAGTGTTGTGCGATCGTTGTTGGTGAAGGAAGGAGAAGTAGTTAATCACGAGCACACGAAGGTACGTCTGAACAGTAAAAAAATAATGCTTTTCAACAAAAAGAATAGCACCAATGTCTGTGTTTGGTGAAATTTTGATTTTTGTTGATGAAAGTTGAAAGTTTTTTATTATCTGTTAGGATTTTGTGGGTAGTGGAGAAATTTTCTCCATGCTCTATTTTGAATGCAATCTTAGTTGGGTTGATTGATGGGTATTTCTGGTGTTTTATAAGTGATTGAATGCCAATGTTTGTTTTTGCATGTGTGAATCTGATTGTTTGGTTCCTCAATTTGGTTTTTTGCATAATGCAGATGGAGACTTTGATGGATATCATGTTCCATCATGGGGGAACATTTAAAAAAAATGATGATGGAATACTAGTGTACTCACCAGATAACAGAACTTGCTTAGAAGATTTAGATGTGTTCTTTGTAAGAAACTATTACAAGGAGCTTGGGTATAACAACATACATCAGTGTTGGTGGCTGCCTCCTGGGAGGAGCTTAGATGGTGGACTGAGGGCTGTTACATCTGATGGTGAATTAAGAGAGATGTGTTTTGCTGCACAGAATAATGATGGAGTTGTTGATGTGTACTTTGAGCATGTGGTGTCTACAGCAGAGGTGATTACAGGGAATGAGGTTGTAGTATGGCTTGATGATACTTGTGAGGGAGACTTGGTGAGCAAGAAGAACACAAGTGAGGGTCCCAAAGCTGATGGTAACACCTCGAACCCAACTACAGAACCGAATTCTATCCCAAATGCAAACCCAAGCCCCATAAATAATCCTATTCCAATTCCCCCTGAAACCAACCCTGCCACTATTCTAAAACCCATTGATGATAACATAACCCCAAATCCAATGCCTGCTAGGGCTCATGAGAAACCCAATCTGAAGCCCAATTCTAATGCAAAGCCTAATCAAAAACCCAACCCAAGCCTGAAAACCAAGCTGAGAGAGACTACCAAGGCATGCTCCACAACCAAAGATAAAGGCAACTCAAAAATGAAGTCCAAACCTCAATTTTTACCAAGGAGAATTACAAGATCTCAGGCTGCTGGATCATATAGAAGGTCTGCTAATAAGGGCAAGGGAGCTCTTCATGTTGACTTAACTATAAATGATGATTCCAGTGATGATGATAGTTCAGAGGATAGTTCCTTTAAGCCAATACAAGAAGATAGCTCTAGCAGTGAAGATAATTCAAGTATGTCCAAACCAATAAATAAGAAAGTAAAGGACACCAAGAGAGCTAAATATGCTACTGCTAAGACAAAAGAGAACATAATGCAACCAGATGATGCATTAGTTGAAGATGTGTCAGATGGAGAGGTGGACTTGGAATTTGTGGGAACTCCAGAGATTGTTGATGTGTATGAAGCACTTGACCTAGGTGCAGAGTCTGATGGTGCTAATTCTTGGCACTCAGAGGAGATGAAGACTCCTCCTAATTTTGAGGATGAGCTTCAATCTGATGAGGAGTCAGATGAGTTTCCAATATTTAGAAATGATACAAGATTCAGTGAGCTACATCTACAAGTAGGTATGAAATTCAACACCAAATATGAGTTTAGAGAAGCTGTAAGAGAGTATACTATCCAAGAGGGGAGGAGAATTAAGTTAAAAAAATGACAAAATTCGATGCAGGGCTGTGTGCAAAGTGAAAGAGTGTGCCTGGATTGTGTATGCCTCAAGGGACTGTGATGACTCATGTTGGCAAATCAAGACTTTCAACGACGACCATACTTGTGCAAGGGAGAACACCAACAGGACTGCTAATAGGGCTTGGGTTGCTAGTAAATTAGTGAAAAAGGTAAGGAAATACCCCAATTTCAAGCAATGCGAGGCTGTTGTGTACTTCAGAACAAAGTGTGACCTTATTCTGATAGAAATTCTATTGCAAGGGCACTGGCAGATGCAAGGAATGTAGTATACGGGGATGAGAAGGCACAATATGTGAAACTAAGGGACTATGCTGAAACTTTACTCAAGACAAATTTTGGATCTACGGTGCAGTTATGTGTCGAACCTCAACCAAATGGAGACGTCATATTTGATAAGATGTACGTCTGTTTGTATGGTTGCAAGATGGGATTCAAGGCAGGTTGTCGCCCCTTGATTGGGCTTGATGGGGCATTTCTGAAGACACAATTTGGAGGTCAGATCTTAGCTGCTGTTGCACAAGATGCCAATCATCACATTTACGTGATTGCCTGGGCTATAGTTGAAATAGAGAATACAGAGACTTGGAGATGGTTCCTGGAGCTGCTTCATGCTGATCTTGGAGACTAAAAAACTAATGGATGGTGATTTATTTCTGATATGCAGAAGGTAATGTTAACTTTCATGTACTTTTAACAATCTTTGATTCTCTGGATGTAAGTGAATTTGATGGAATAATGTACTTTTAAATTTCATGTACTTTTAAATTTGATGAGGTGAGAATGTTTGTGATGAGAACTATTGCGAAGAATAAGGTAAAACCGGTAAATCATGTTGGCATACTCCCCCTGTAATTCAAAGTCGCTTAGATAAAATCAGAAAAGAATCAAAGAACTGGATGCCTATTTGGACCGGTGATGAAGACTATGAAAAATTTAAGGTTCATGGCCATCCAACAAACATGGTGGTGGATCTTGGAAAAAGGCTATGCACTTGCCAATTCTGGATGCTGACCGGTGACACACCTCAAACTCTTTAATTTCATCATTAACATTTTGTGTATACTAAAAACTGTGATTGTCTAACACTGAATGTTTGTGTTACTAACTGTAGGCATTCCATGTGTTCATGCCTGTGCTGCCCTTGCAAGGGTAAACAAGAGGCCGGAAGACTTTTGTCACTAACTGTGTACTATAGAGGCATACAACAAGACTTATGTCCATCACATTAACCCTCTTCTTGGCCAATCATTGTGGGAGAAATCCTTATACACTCAACCACAGGCCCCTAACATTAGGAGGAGGCCTGGAGCTTTGACAAAAAAAAGGAGAAAAGATGCTGATGAGGGCAACAGTGGTAATAAGAAAGCTAAACCTAGTGGAAGTTTGAAAAGGCATTTGAAGCCATTCATATGTAGGTATTGTGGGGTAAAATGGCATACTAGGAGAGGGTACTCAAAGAAGAGACTGGATGAAGTAGCTGCTGCTGTTGCAGCTACAAAGGCTGCTGCAGATAAAGCCAAAACAAATGCTGCTCCTTCTGCTTCTGAGGCTGGCCTTCAACCTCAAACTGCTGCTGCACCAGCTGATGAACCTCCTGCTGTGGAGATTGACATATCACAACCAAACTACGAAGGATCACAGTTAACATACTTCTCCACGTTACAACATAACAAAAGTATAATTTTGTTGTTATCTTGACTCATGTGTTGAACTGTTTATCTGTTGTAGGACATAGCAGGACCTGCTGCACCTCCACCATCAAGGCCACAGAAGTTGCCCACCAAAAGGAGGAGCTCACCACCACCTCAATCCATTGGTGTGGATCCAATGCAAGGAGCTAGTGTGGCTACATCTTTCAGATTGCACAATTTTATGAAGTTTGTTCCAACTCCCGGTTTCAAAGCACCAAGGAAAAAGAACAATTCATGACTTTGACATTAGGATGTTTAGGACAGTACTTTGTTATTTTGTTAAAGGCAGTTACTAGATAGTTGTTTTGTTTAGGATAATTGTCATAACTTTTGTATTGTCAGTCTTGATAACTATGCTGTGGCACTTCTTCTATTCCTTTAATGTTTTGCAACTCAAACAGGTTTATCTTTGCTACTTTTGTAATTATGCATTATGCTATTATGATGTCAGATGATATGTAATTATTTCTCTTTATAATAACCACTCAATCAAAAACAGGGCATATATCTGAAGATAAAAAACCACTTCTTACTTTCATTCATCCATGAACACATTACATACAACATTGTTAGAACTTCAGAATTTCAAAGTCATAATTAATACAGCAACTACAGTGAAAAATACCACTATGCCTAAGAATTGTATCATAGATTTTTGGGTCCTCACTTCAGCTTCTAATTTTTCAATCCTCCAGGCTAAATTAACTCTGAATTGCTCATTGTCAACTGCAGTTGCATCCACTCTTCCTTCATGTTCCTCTTCTTCTTCTACATCATCAGCCCAGAGAAAAAATCCACACCATGTTTTGCCCCTAGTCTGAATATGAGATATCATAAGAAGGAAAGAACAGAAAATCAGTAATCAATTTTTCACCCCAAAAACTCACATTGTAATTTGGACAACCAAAGAAGGGCTTATCTGGGTTGGTAGTTGTTCCGGACCAACGAAGCACCGGCCGGCAGCCGCACCCACACCGCTCTGGTACCCGTGACGGTCTGGTCCGACTCCGCATTCTCGTCGTCGATCGTGTAGAGCTACTTCCTTGACCCTAGCTCGCACACCCAATCATGGTTTTTGTTTCAGTTCAACGAGTAACAACAACTGAGACAATGAAGAATGTTGCTGGGCAGACAAAAGAAGATGAAGAGGGGTAACGATGCCATGGTAGAAATTGGGATTAAAACTAGGTATAGGGACCACATTGGGTCAAACAGTTTCAATTGCCACCTCAGCTTCCCGTTATCTATGCCAGTGTGGCTTCTCAGTGCCATGTCACTGCCGACGGCAGTTAATTTGTCTGGAGATGTGGTTAGGAACGATTTTGGTGCAATTTTAAGAAAGTCGAGGACATAAATGGTACAATTGGTAAGTCAGGGACTAAATTGATGCAAACCGTAAATTTCAGGAACTACTTTGGAGTTTAACTCATAGTTAGCATATAATTACT
Organism: Arachis hypogaea; assembly: GCF_003086295.3. Lineage (NCBI taxonomy): Eukaryota > Viridiplantae > Streptophyta > Magnoliopsida > Fabales > Fabaceae > Arachis > Arachis hypogaea. Next base: position 6,513,254 of record NC_092044.1, on the reverse strand, counting down.
AAGATTTTTGTGAAGCACTAACATACTAATCCAGGGGTGTTGTAAGTATTGGCATATAAATGGCAACTTAAGGATTCCTAATCCCGTTGAAAAGTATGTTTACATGATATAGACTATACAAAGTGAAAAATATTAAGGAGATCCATAAAAATATTATTGTACATTAATTATTAATTAGGAGAATAGATAGGATGACTACTCACAAAAAAATATTTAGAATAATTTTTAATCATTTAAAAATATTAATTAATGATAATTTAATAATTTAATATGTTTGACTTTATATAATAAATATTGATATTTCAATTATTATCAACATATAGAAACGGCTCTAAAGTCCAATTTGAATAAACAACTTAATTAAGTTACTTTTGAAAAAATAGCTTAAACAATAAATAGTTATATTAAAAATAATTTATAAATAAATTATTTTGTATTTAAATTTTTAGTTCTAAAAATACTTATTTTATAGAAATGTGATAAAAAGTAGTAATATTATGAAAAAAAGTCATTTTTTTAACTTCTCCATAAGTTCATAAATAACTTTTTAAAAAATTGTAATTTAATTTTAAAAATTACATCAAACATTAATATTTAATACTACTATTTTTTATAAGTCAAAAATTTAAAAAAATTACTTTTAAAACTTCTAACAAACGGTCCTTATCTTAACGAAAGAATCACTGATAGGTCATATTGATTGATAGGTCATAATGCATCAATCAATAATCCAATACCATCTCACCGGAATTTCTTTGTTTCTAACAAGAACCAAATTGGCCCAAAATAAAATAGAACTACTGCAATGAATTTTCTCTTTTAATAATGTATGATGATATATATGTGAATATATATACTAAATAATATCTTTTTAAAATAATAATTAGTAAATAGTACTATTAAATAAATAAAAGTGATGCGGCGGCTAAAATTTGGTGATGTTGGTTACACCTTGCAGAGAAACTTTGAAACAAATAGCAATAAGATATTCAAAATCTAAGTCACCTAATTTTTCTAAGGTGGGTACTCCCATGAAGATATTATAATTGTCTTCATGTGATGATTTTTCTTTTTGACCCTTAGATAATGGAATGTAGGGTTAGATTTTGATATGTTATAAAAGTGTTGTTTTTATTTGAAGTGTGGCCAAATCAATAAATCACACTTTTATACAAAGCATCTTCATAAAAAGATGTTTTTTGCATCTTCATTTGAGTAGCTCCCTTTTTCTAATTATCAAAGTTGCATTGGAAGTGCATGCACGAATCGTACTCTTTTCAATAATATTATTAATTAAGACTTTAAGAGGCAGGAAGTTGAACTACCCTGTACTCTAGTCATCACTAGTGTCACAGAACCCATATCTATAAAAGGCCAAAATCACACGCACATATATCATCATAACCATAACTACCAAAAGGCTTTGAAATCCTTTAGATCTTGAAGCTATATCATCATCTGCTAGATCGAACCATGGCTTCTTTCAAATTTTCATTGGCAATTTTACCACTTTTGCTCTTAACTTTTTCTTCAATTACATGCCATATAATGATTGCAGAGGCACGCAATCTCATGGACTCTATGCCGCAGCCAGAAGTGCCAAAAATTCCGAAGCCAGAGTTGCCACCATTTCCTAAGATTCCAGACATACCAAAGCCTGAGCTCCCCAAGCCTGAACCTCTACCAAAACCAGAATTGCCTTCACTGCCTAAGGTTGAGTTACCACCACCAATGTCCAAGCCTGAGATACCCAAAGTTCCTGAAATTCCTAAGTCAGTGTTGCCTAAAGTTCCCAAGATTTTCAAGCCTGAAATTCCTAAACCAGAATTGTCAAAAGTATCTAATATTCCAGAGCCAGCATTGTCTAAAATTCCTAAGCCAGAACTACCTCAGACTTCTGAAACTCCAAAGCCAGAATTGCCTAATGAAGTCCCTGAAATTTCAAAATCAGAATTTCCTAAATTTCCTGAAATTCCGAAACCGGAATTGCCTAAAGTCCCTGAAATTCCAAAACCAGAATTGCCTAAAGTCCCTGAAATTCCAAAACCAGAATTACCAGAAGTCCCTGAAATTCCAAAACCAGAATTGCCTAAAGTCCCTGAAATTCCAAAACCAGAATTACCAGAAGTCCCTGAAATTCCGAAACCAGAATTGCCTAAAGTCCCTGAAATTCCTAAACCAGAACTACCAAAAGTTCCTGAAATTCCTAAGCCAGAATTGCCTAAAATTCCCGAAATTCCAAAATCAGAATCACCTAAATTTCCTTAATTTTCAAGTCAGAATTGCCAAAATTCTCAAAGTTCCAAAACCAGAGTTTGCCATTTATGCTAGAGCAAATGGAACTCAAAGTCCCTGGAATTTTAATCCATAGATTTATACTATAGTCACTTCTATCATATTATATGTCATGAAGTACCACTATATAGTTCCTATCATATTACCATTTGATGTGTGCTTCACTTCATAGTGCCTAGGTTATACCATGGTGTGTTTATTTCTTTTGATTGTGTATTTTTTTTTACAGTATTTGTTGCCAATTGAGATATAGTGGATCCAATAAAACTTGTTTGTAATTTTTACTTTGTCTGTATGATTAATACATATTGTTATTCGTTCATTTGAGTATTATTCGTTCATTTGAGTATATTAACTGTAGAACAATTTACCTACCAAATCGATTGGAATCCATGTGAATCAATCTTCGCTAAGTGCCATTACAGATATAGATGAACTTGAGAAATAAGAAATACAACGTTCAGAGATAGTAGCCCAAGAAAACATGAATACATCAGTTTCGAAACTCTGCCTTTTTAATTGATGAAAATGGTTCAATCACAATGCAAGCAAGATGTGTTTAAAAAAAAATATTTTAGCCCCGTAAAATATCTATTTATTTTAAAATTTTGGTCTGGTAAAATTTAAAAATTCTTTTTTTTAGCCCATAAAACTTTGTTCTTGTTAGAAGATCAAAAGATGTTACAATTTGCTTTTAATTTCAGTGATAATAGCGCAAGGATAACATTAGAAAAAATCATTATATATGTTTTTTTTTAGTATTCTCAAATATTATGTTATTGAGTTTCAAATATCGAACAAAACATTAACACGATATAAAAAAAAAAATTGTGCAATTGGATTGTAGGTGTTTTATTTTTGTACACCTAATTTATCATCATTAATTTAAATGTGGTTCTTATACACTTTAACATCTTCTATCTTCTCCGTCCTTAAATTTAATAGCTATAGAAATCAAACAACAATGAACTAAAATAATAATAAAAACTACATATATATGGTGACCCTAAAACACCTTAACCTTGAGAAATTTAGTTAGATTGAACAGGGTATTGAAAAAATGTCCAGAGCTTTTACTACCTTTGAGGTCACGCAGAGTGATATAACCCTCATTCTTAGGGTTAATCATGTCAAACATCATGCACAATATATCCTCAAAATATATAGGCTCAAGTCCCAAACACTCCATTCGATGCAATTGCTCTTCATAGAAAAATTGCAGTTCATGCCTTGTTAGAACTTCATCTCCATCTAGATCGATGCACTTTAACCAATACTCAAGGCTTGGTTCAGCTAATTTATCCTCTTCAGCAGTCACGAAGTAAACAAAATCTTCATAACTCATCCTTCCTTCAACCTTACTGGTAAATTTTCTTGGAATCTCGGTGAATATTCTGTCCACGATTCGATAGGTAAGAGCATGGTTACCGTATCTGATAAGGCTTTCTTTTTCTATCAAGAAATTGTTGTCCGAATCCAGCTCCCAAAACTGGCAGTATGTAGAGTAGAATTGTTCATAAGAGAAGAATCTCAAAACCCTATTAATGTCATCTTCTTCGTCAACTTGATCCATTGCATCAATCAAGGTTTTGCCATAACGCTTCAGCTCTCGCAGTGTAATTCGACCGTTACCCGATCTATTCACGTAGTAAAATATTTTGTATATTACGGTTTCTGCGTATCTTTCTTGGAAATCAGGTGTGTTCTTCAAGAACTCTAGCCCCGGATGAGTTTCTAGAAGCTCGTATAGCACCGGATTAAAATCGTCATGAGTAAGGTAATCGAGCTCTGGCTTCTTTAAAATTCTGTATATTTTAGTTGCTTTGTCACACGTCAGCAAGTTTTTATTGATCCAATAATCATAGAAAGCATCCTTCGTGAGGTAGTCGTGATTTTCATTATTGTTGATTTTTCTGAACAGAACCTTCGAGAAGAAGGACGGCAGGTCGCAAACTTCCTTCGTAACGAACTTGAATTCTTTCATATGCATAAGGTGTCCCGCTTCTTCCCCGTAATCATTGAATAATTCGTAGATCTTAAACCTGCATTCTTCAATCATCTCTTGTGGTGCTGGACGCCCATGTTCAAAGTAGAACTGCCGTATATTGTCATCGCTAGCAGCCTTCATATTATTACAGAGGTCGATTCTCGGCGTCGCGGGGCGATTCAAGGAAGTAGGGGATGGCGTGCATTTTGGCGAGAGAGGTGGAAGACCTTTTGATGATAAATTAGACAAATTATTGAGTGTTTCATTCTTCAATTTTGCTTCGTTTAATAAAGTCGTTATGAGTCGATTGCTCTCCGGAAGAGAGAGCCATTGGTCGAAGAGAGACTCCAGAAGAGCGGCGTTACTCTTGAGAGCCGAAGCAGGCACCTCCGGCAGCTCCAACAAGTCCAGGTCTAACACCGCCTCATTGCCATCGACCTCCATCTTCATCTGAATGTCAAAAGCGTCGCGGTGATTAGCAAGAAGCTCAAATTCAGTGCCTTTGGGATCGGAAATCTAGAAAAATGAAGTGAGATTTTTGACGGAAGAAAGAGGATGCAAGCTGTTAAAATTCTGCATGTCCCCGTTATTTTTTATATTGGTAAGGTACAGTTGTTGTTACATGCAGTTTTGAAGTTTTTTTTGGCTGGCGTTGTTATCTGAATTCTGAAGGATGCGTTGTGTAGCGTTTTTTTGTTGCAGCAAACAATTAGCAAGGTCATCTTGTCGTGTGTTAATGCTGGCTTAATACTGATTTTCATTCTAAGCGGAAATAATAACTAGCTAGTTCATTTTTAGAGAATAAAGATAAATAAGGTTATTTAGGATAATTACGTTTTTAACTATTTTTCTCTGAATGTACACAAGGTTTTAAGTAAATTAATTATTTATAGATTTTTTTATTATTGAAAATGAGTAATAGGTCACTCGGATGAAACACTTAAATTGATCTCTTTGTTATCTATGGATCGATGTTTTTACATTTTTAATGGCTAATAAGTAATAATGCAACTATGTTAATGAATTTTGACACTAGATTCGGTTTTGGAAACTAATTCATTTATCAACCATAAGTCAAGCAAATCTATTAAATATTATTAAAATCAGGTTTTTTTCAATTAATAATATAGCTGATGTAGCATATTTTTAAAGGTATTTTTATTTATTTTATTTTATTTATTTAAACACATTAATAAATTAATTTTTTATTTACTTTAATTGATATAAATATTAAATTATTTAATATTTTATTTGCTCACATTAATTATAATTACTCAACTATATTAATTATTTGATTTGAATGAAATAAATAAATTATTTTATTTGCATTAATTTTTTATTTTATGTATTTTAATTATTGATTTTTAAGTGTTATAATTAATTATTTATTTGATTTAATAAAGATAAATATCAAATTATATAATATTTTATTTGACTATATTAATTATAACTAATTAATTATATTAATTATTTGATTTGACTATAATAAATAGGTTTATATTATTTTAATTTGTATCTTTTTGTATTATGTATTTTGATTAATAATTTTTAAAAATGGTATAATTTTTGCATAATATATTTATAAGATATTTTTATTTATTTAAAATATTTTATTCAGCGCAGTCCAAACAATTATAATTAATTCACTACATTAATTATTTAATTTAATTAATTTAAATATATATTACTTGATTTAATTTATTGTCACGTTATTGTTTGAGTCATTATTTATCAAATTATATTTTTTTATTTTTTTATCTTAAATATTTTTATTTTAAATTTTAGAATCTTATTCATTATTTTATTTTTTAATATCAAATCTAATATTTATATTAATATTTTTTTACAATTTATTGTTTAATAATTATATGGTCACCATCAATTATATGATCATAAATATTTTTTTAATTTATTAAAAAAATACAATCGCATTCCTTCTTTTTTTTTTACCTATTTCTTTATTTTATAACTTATTCATGTAAAAAATTTATATATACTAGAAGAGAATCTCGTTTTTTTATTAATTGTTCTTCCATTCGATAATACTTTTTTTCTCCTATGATGCATTATTTTTACTCTTTGTTTTTTTATAAATTATAAAATACTTAGTATTTTTTACCGTGCTCCATCTCTTAAATTTCTTTTATTTTGTTCCTATTTATTTAAATTTTTATAATTTTTTATTTATAAATTTTATCATTTTTATCTCATACAAGTTAATTTATCACAACTCTTCTACATATTGAATCTTCTCAATATTTAAATTATATTCTTTACATATTTAATTTCATTTTTAATTTAGAAAAATGCATGAGTGATGTTGTGCGTCTTCTTCTTTATCATTTTGTCTTACCACCCTTTTTTTAGGGATGATGAGTAATTTATATACAATGGTGCATATGCATAAAGGATAGGTATAAATTGTATCATATATTTTGTTAGTAAATTTTAAATACTTTGATGTAATGAAAGCAGAGGTTGGAGTATTACCTTTTTGGGGATGGAGAAGTGTCATCGAAGACAGAAAAGTGGTGGAAAAAGGGCTGCAATAGAGATCTTCGATCGATCATTTTCTGCTTCTTAGAGGAAGGGGTTCCCAGCTAACAAGAAAGCAGGATTTAGAATAAAGGTCAATTCTAAACTAGACCAAGATGGCATATACACCAATTTACCGACACCATGACCCCCTGTACCTTAAGGGGGATTGGGATCCTGTTGTGATAGACCTACATTCTCCCTGCTCTGGCAACGTTTGCCAAATCCACTCGCTACCTTACCGAGGAAGGCCCTATGTCTTCCCTGGGATCAGTGTCTCTAAAGTGCTTTTCGTAAGCCAGTCAACAGTTGGCTAAGATCCTTTTGATGACTTCGAAAGAAAGCTTTCACTCTAGTTCCGAGCAACTTCCTTTGTAAGATCTCTTTAGACCCTCCGTCCACCATCGATGGTACTCTGTAAAGTCAAGTGTTTCGCTTATCTCCATCTCTCGAGCGACTTCCAAAGCTTTTGCCTTTTGTGCAATTTGCTATCAGTGTCACTACTCTTTTCCTTTCTCTAGAATTTAGATTCAATATCAATTCTAATGAGCAAGAAAGAAAAGATAGGTCAGCCTTGCCATTGCTTATTTGGTGTTCTACAAGCTCCCTACTGCATATCGAGAGAATCGGCCTATCTTAGAGTTTTACACAATAATGAGGGATTATTTGCACCAGCCCTCCTCCATGGAGAAGGAGTTATGCTCTACATATTCCACTAGTGGCTGTGCCAAAAAGCTGCAGAAGGCCCGAGATCCGCAACCTCTTAGTTCCTCATGCACCTTTGCCTTGAATTTGAGTCCATCAGAGGCCAGCTCCCATACCTATTGGTACAGTAAAGGAGAAGAGTAAGCTTTTGAAGTTGCCTTGTTTTTTTGGCTTTCGAGCTAATGAATGCGGAGTTACAATGAGTAGCAAGCAAGCGAATGGAGCGTAGCATAGTTCACGATAAGCTAGTCAGCAGGAATAGCGGCCTTTCTGCTGCTAGGTCTAGTCAGCAATTCAGCAACTACATTCAGATTGTACATTACCTCCGGCAGTGTACCTACAAAACACAACATTACCAGTTTTCAGAGTGAAGGATTTAATAAACCAAGAACAGAGAAGCTAGAATCAACAACTCATCCAAGAGATTTTTCCTGTGGACATTAGTAATCGAATATTAACAATTCAATTGGTGGAAGATGAAGACAAATTACATTGGACTCTGAGTAATACGCACCAATATTCTGTTGTATCAGGGTATAAAGTTGCCAATAATTTCTTCCACACCCAATCGAAAGCTACTCAGACTACTTCAGACAAAGTTCCTTGTGGAAGGGAATGTGGAAACTCTTAATCCATCATAAGATAAAGATTTTCTTCTGGAAATCGCTGCATGACCGCCTTCCAGTTTTACAAAATATTCACCGCAAGTTTTCAGAAATATTGGGGGAGTGCCCCGTCTGCCACAGGGAAGAGGAATCAATCTCCCATTGCCTAATCTATTGTACCGAGGCTCAAGAAGTGTGAAAGAGAACATCTATTAACTACTCATTACATCCGCAAAGAATGACAACCTTTTGGGAGTGGTGGACACAAATGAAAGAAAAGATAGCACAATAGCACTATGGCAATTTTGAGCTTAATATTTTTGCTATCACAAAATTTGAGAGTCTTCAAACAAACCAACAGAAGAGTAAAGCTATGCAACGAACTTCAACGCCACCCACAGAGAAGTTTGAACCCTAATCTTTGAAAGATCTTCTTTAATTTCTTATTACCCTTTCAATTATTCCGAAGCTACGCTATTGTTGCTTTTCACTATTGCATCGTAAGTCTAAATTTGGGCAATTTCAATTATTTTAGTAATATAATAATACATGTCACTGCCTTTGGGAAAAAAAACTTTTTATTATCTATAAGAAACTTATAAATTACTTTAGACCAATAAATCTGTAATCGTTGTGGCCTTGTGGGCAACTGTAGGAATTCATATGGATTTTTTTGAATTACATTTAAACACAGAGACTACACTCAAATGTTTAAAATGCTGACGTTTTAGGCAATAAGAATCTATTTGTCAACTTTTTTTTTTACAATGAACATACAAAGCTTCCTCAACGACATTGTATTGACACATAGGCACATAACACGCCAAATAAGTGCCATATAAGTGGTCTCTGCTAAATTTGAGGGAGCACTTTACACAAATTAAAAACTTAGAGACTAATTTGTCCACTACCCATTTATATTTTACTTAAGAATAAAAGATAAATAGGTCCCTGACCTTTTTTTCTGCAGACATTTTCGTCCCAAACCATTGAAAAATACTTTTAACTCCCTGACGTCTTTAAAAGCTAGACGGATCAGTCCCTCCGTCCAAATGCTTTCGTCAGACCCAACGAAAATGTCTGACATGGCTCCCGTAATACTTGTCACGCATACGTGTCACCTGGCAGACTTCCTCTCACGCGTACGCGTCACCATGAATTCAGCAAATCCTCATTTCTTCATGAATTCTTTACTTTGCATTTTTTTCCCATTTCTTTCAAGCCATTCTTACCTTTAAAACTTTAAATCACTCAAACAAACATATCAAGATATTGAATGGGAGAAAAGTAAATTAAATTTAACAATTTAATAGCCTAGAAAGCATGTTTTCAATCATTAAGCACATTTAGGAGAAATTCAATCTCCAAGAACATATATGAACAAGTAGGGCTAAGATAGTATGATGATTTATGAATTTTACTAATTCAAATCTCAAAATGAAGTATAAATATACTTGCAAGAAGAAAGCTCGTAAAAGCAAGGAACAAGAGATTGAGCATCGAACCTCACCGGAAATGTTTGCACTCTAATCTCTCTAGTATTTGAGGGTCGATTCTCTCAATTCTCTACTAATCTTGCATTTTAAGGCTTGCTCTTCTTCTACCAATCAACATTGATACCAATCAACATATATCAATGTATGGATACAAATATCAAAAGGTATTTTCAAGGGTAATGGGTTAGGGCTAAATTTAATTTACTTTTTTTTTTCCATTCGATACCTTGATATGTTTGTTTGAGTGATTTAAAGTTTTGAAGGCAAGAATGGCTTGAAAGAAATGAAAAAAAAGCATACAAAGTGGATAATTTACGAAGAAATGTGGATATGCTGAATTCACGCGTACGCGTGACAAGCATTACGGGAGCCACGTCAGACTTTTCCGTTTGATGTGATGGAGACATTTGAACGGAGGGACTGATCTGTCCAACTTTTAGGTAACGTTTGAAAGAGAGACAGAGACTAAAAGAGACTGAGATTGAGAGACAGAGATAGAAATAAGTTTCAGTATTGTGTTTGGTGTAAAATGGGAGACAAAGACTAAAATAAGGATGAAATTCTAATTTAATTTGTACAAAGTTGAAATTAATTACTTGAAGTGAGGATATTTTAGGTATAAAATATTTTTAAAAGTTTCAGTTTCCGTTTCCAAAAATTTCAGTCTCCTATGTTCCCACTTTTTTGAGGTATCGATATATTGAAATTTTAGAGGCAGAGATTGAAATTTTAGTACAAGTCTCTAGACCAACAAACATGATACTGAGCTCCAATCTCTCAATTTTTGTCCTAATACTTCAAAACAAACGCTACCTTAAAGATAAAGTATTTTTCAATGATTAAAAACGAAAGGAAAAGTATAGGGAGCCAATAGTCTAAGCGTACAATGTGTACAATGAAGGTTTAGGAAGTATTAGAGATATGACCATTAGTGTTACATTGTCATGTCAGGTTACGCTTTTGGGATGAGTGGATTCATGACATGGTATTAGAGTTCTAGATCCGAAAGGTCAAGAGTTCGATCTTTGGTGAACTCCAAAATTAACTTAAGTGTTTAGGATGAGTGATTTTATGACATGAGATGTTTATTATTCTTGGTATTCGGATGGTTATTTTGGATAGTGTGGGTGATGTTTTTATTCATGAACCAAAGGTTTAACCCATTGTACACATTGTACACTTAGGCCATTGGCTCCCTAGCGGGTTTAGCCCATTGTATACATTGTACACTTGGGCCATTGGGTCCACCCAAAAAAAAACTCAAAGGACTTGTTTGTCATTTATTCTTTAGTTAATTATTTTGGAAAAAAAAGATTCGGAAGAATCAGGTTGGAGAAAAGGAATACTTTTGCAGTGTCTCTGACACACACAACAGAAAGAAAGTAAGATCCAGTATTCAGTGTGCGCGTCCGACGAAGCCGATTGGTCTGCTTAGCAATGGTGGTTGCTCCCTCCATTCGGCTTTTCCCACCTTCCTTCGCCTCCATTCCCTTTCCTCATCGCTTTCCCTTTTCTTCCCGTTGGCGCTCTCCTTCTTCCGTCTCTCTTCTCCTTCCCATTCACTCTCGCCTCCAATCCAGTAACTATCTAACTAACTACTCTCCAATTTTGTTCCACTTATTTATTTATTATCATAATTTGATTGCATGATTGTACTCTGATATTATTTAATTGAAGCTAGAACTATGCTTTTGGATTGTTCGGATTCTTAATTTGATATGGAATTAGGTGAAATTTGTGTTGATTTTTGCCTTTATTCTATTTGCTGCTGCAGCTTCTGCAAATGGAGATATTGGGGTTGAATTACCTGGTGATCAGGCAGAGATTATATTCATGGGGACTGGAACCAGTGAAGGGATACCTAGAGTTAGCTGCTTGACTAATCCTCTGAAAAAATGTCCGGTACAATGAAGAAAAAAAAAACTTTTTGGTAAAAATAATTAAGATTTTGCTGCAATGGAAGTGAATGTTTAGGGTTTTGTTAAGATTTCTATTTTTCATGATTGTTGTAGGTATGTTCAAAGGCTGCTCAGCCGGGCAATAAGAATAGGAGACTTAACACGAGCATCCTCGTTCGTCACCCGGGCTCCTCAGGAACTCACAACATTCTTATAGATGCTGGAAAGTAAGTTTTTAGTCTGTGCGTGATCTGCAATTATGTTAGATTAGGGATTAGGATGAGCTTTATACTTATTTTGTTTTGATGTTAGTCCAAGTATACGATTTCATGATGGCGTTACATTTGTCCCATCACCAAAATTTAGAATGTTTTTGAACATATAAAGACTTGCTGGAACACGTACTGGATTACAGTAAGCAGACAATAGATGATTTAGTTAAATTTTTTGGGATATTTTGATGCAGCAATGAATCATAATAAAACTTTAGACCTATGCAGGTATTTATTAGAACAAGTGAGGTAACTGTTGAGAACTTAGGCTGCGAATATAAGGTGCTCCCAATGGCCTTCAGGGATGTGTAATTACAACTTTGATGGACACTTGAGAATTGAGATATTGTGGCATGCCGCTTGCAGTTGCTGGAAATAAGTGCGTGATTTTAGGCAGCGTTTGGTTTGAGAGACATAGACACTGAGACATAGACACAGTGGTACACGGTGACACATGTCTGCTGTTTGGTTTGGTGAGACATAGATTTTCGAAGGACATGGGAGGACACGGATGGACACGGAGACATTAAATTTGTGTACCTCCAATTTGGTGAGACACTAAGACACAACTTGTGAGACACTAATTTTTTACTCTTTTATCTTTATTGAAATTTAAAAATTTATCCTCTTATCTCCCCAAATCTTTCTTTTTTCTCTTCCTCTTTTAGATTCTATAACTAAATTTATCTTTCTATTTTCTTCAAAAAAAAATTGTACATTTAATTTTTTATTTATTTAAATTTTGATTAACCTTTGATAAATTCTGAGCTTTTGTTTTTTATTTTTTTCAAAAAAATATATATATTTAATATTTGAATGATAATTTAAGATGATATTAGAAGAAATAAAAAATATTAAAAGAAATAAAAATTCAATGGTGATGACATGTAGTGTTTGGGATAATGGATGTACAGTAATAATAGTAAAACTTGTGGTAGAATGAAGGGTAATTCAGTTTTTTTAAAATATGTGTGTCTTGTTCTTTATTTTTACCAAACACAATACATAGACACAAATATTTTATGTCAATGTCTTTAATGTCTATGTCTTTGTGTCTATGTCTCATCATATACATCAACCAAACGGAGCCTTAGGTCCATAATGGAGAGAATTGTTGGGGTAATGATGAAGAAGTATAGATTTTCATGAGAGGGGAAGTGGAAAGAAGCAGGGACGAACTAGAAAGTTGGAAAGCGGGGAAGGAGCCAAGAGTGTACATAATATAGAAATAAAGATCAATACCCGGGAAGGCGGGAAAGAGGATTGGATGAACCTGATGCACTTCTGTCCTTAATGTTCGTGGCTGGAGTGATGGCTGATATTTGGTTTGGTCTTCTTGGTAAAGCAAACAAACAAATGATTGGAGAACAAGAGATATTGTTCCATGGTGTAGGGTTTTCTTCATGTATATTGTGTTAGACTAGATGAAAAAAAGTGTATTTGTAAAGGGTGGCTTTACTACTCCTGCATGGTCAAATTTGTAGCTTTCCTTCAAACTGCTTCCAGTATATATTTTATTATATGCCAAAGAAGCTGAAAATTGATCTATGAATAATTGAAGAAAGTTTAATGTTTCTGGCTTTCTGCGATAGAAAAGCCTTCAATGAATTGAAACATTGAATTGCTAGATCTACTTTGATATCTACAATATGCATGTTCCTTATAGAATTGTGAGTTAATGAATTTTCCTTGTGTTATAGTCTTTGATATATGGATATTAGTTAGGTTTGAGCTGTCTAGTCATTATATATACATTCTGTGTGTTAGGAAATAGTGTGATGTCTGAACAGGTACATTTAAGTTTCTGAAACTGTAATTCTGATTTTAGGGCATTTATAAAATCTGTTTCAAGGAAAAGCCCGACAACATTGTATCATGTGCGGTTCATTTGGGTGTTGATTACAATTTATTATTATTGTTATTGCAGATTTTTCTATCACAGTGCTCTGCAATGGTTTCCTGCATTTGGGTTAGTTCACTTGTTAAATTCTTAAGCTGTTTCTATGTAGTTATTTGAGATGGATTCTCTTTTTGTCTGCTTTATTTCTTTTTCTTTGAAGAAAGGGTGTTTGAGAGCAACGGTTGAGTTGTCTCCATGTGACTTCAAAGTCACTGGTTCAAGCTTTAGAATTAGCCACTCGTGCTTGTATCAAATTAGGCTGCCTACATTACCATTTAGATGTGACTCTTCTCCATACCCTATGTAAGACGGGATGCTTTTCAATAGACTGCCCTTTTTTTTTATTTTTCTTAGTAAAATTAAGGGAAATTTGAAAATATTATATAATATTAATAACAAGGGTAAATAAACTGGTTGGTCGGTAAAGTATTTGAATAAGACATACGAATAGTGGCATTTGGTAAGGTTATTATTCATTGTCAAGCATGGGAGCATGAGTAGTGGTTTGTGTTATTACCAAATACCCATGCAAAATAAAGAGGGATAATCAAATAGCTAGATTGTATTTTGATACTAAGCAGTTTAAGAGAGAATACATTAAAATACGAGTACAAATTTTCTGTCATAGCAGCAGCGGCATTTCTTCTTGTATTAATGCAGTTTTTCTTTCTGTTCTTCTTGTTGTTCAATTGTTTTACTTCACTTTTTATCTCTCTTTAACTAGTGTTTTTTCTTTCAGGATAAGAACACTTGATGCAGTAATTATCACTCATTCACATGCAGATGCAATTGGAGGTCTCTGACAGTACTTTCTAGTTCTCTCTGGATAAGTAATATCAGCATGAAAAGTCTAATGTTTGCTTCAAATAATAAGTCTGCTTGGTCATTTAGATCTGACCCTGCTTCTATCTTCTTCGAAGGTCTTGATGATCTTAGAGATTGGACAAACAATGTTCAGCCACACATTCCAATATATGTGGCCAAGCGTGATTTTGAGGTCCACTTTCCTATGCTTCCCTTCTAAAATTAAAATTTCTATTTTACTTTCTGCGTGTTATTTTTTGTGTGTGTGACTTTTGGAATAAAGAAGATGGAATAGCCTCTTACATCTTTGCAATATATTAAAGAAATCATCATTTCATTTCATGAGAATTTTGTGATGTATTGACACTTGAAATTGCTGCATTTGAATCAGCTTGCTTTCAACCTTAGCTTGTTGACTATTCAAGTATATATATCTAGTCTTAATGCTTTCTCTGGATATTCTTGTGGAAGTTATGCAACTAATTATATTGAAGGTAAAAAAGATTTATACAGCAACTGAGTGAGTCTTTTTCAAAGTTTAGGAGGATTCAAATTTTGTACTATACTGTATCTAGCTTTCTTATCCTACCTGAAAGGGATTTGTTCTGAAACCTCAAATACAGCAGTCTTCTGACAAAATGAAATTTTCCTTTTCTATAGTCTGAAGGTCAGAGTTGTGTCAGAAAATTCTGTCAAATCTCTTACAAATGTTATCTTTTTAAATCCAAGTGTTCAAATATTATTTCACTGTGAGCATTTGAAATCAGACATGGTTGGGATTTGGGAAGTTTCACATCACATGTGATGACTTCAAAAATACCCTGCACTTTTAAGATTATTGCATTACTTTAATTAGTGTAGCAGCACAAGAAATGCTTTAGGGTAGAGTTTTAAACCTTTTTCCTTCTCAAATATTTTAATTTCAGGACGGAGCATAATAAGCTTGACTTGTCCTTTTTGCATATTTACTTTCCCTTATGCTGTGGATTTGGAGTTCCTCTTCTGTTATCCTTGAGAGGAAAAAGAATGAAAGCTTATGGCTCATTTTTAATGAGTAATGACCACCTGACTCATTCACCATGTGTTACTTGAATGAACAACTATTGAGATATGTCTTGAGGATTTTCTTTTAAGAATTCATTACACTGAAATATGCAGGTGATGAAGAGTACCCATTATTATTTAGTAGATACTAGTGTCATCACGACTGGTGCTGCTGTCTCAGACTTGCAATTCAATATTATATCTGAAGAACCATTTTCTGTACATGGACTGAAGGTCAATCTTACTAAAAATTGTAATAGTTCTAAGTTTGTTTCTTAGTCCTTTATAAAGAAATCAAGTTGTAAAATCACTTTTTTGAAAATCTGGCACAAACAGATCCTTTATCTTCTCACTTATCGCTCAATTAATTAATTGATTTCTGGCCATGTTTGTGTCTTGTGCATGGTGTGTGGTCTGATTTTCTTTGATTGTTGTAATTACAGATTACTCCATTACCAGTGTGGCATGGCAAAGGTTACCGGTCCCTTGGATTTCGTTTCGGTAATATTTGTTACATAAGGTAATGCTTGTGTATTGACTATAAGCAGAAAAGTTCTTGCAATTCGGTCTAGTCCATCAATATATATGAGCTGATTCTTATGTCTAAATATGCAGTGATGTCAGTGATATTCCTGAAGAAACTTATCCGCTTTTGAAGGATTGTGAAATTCTAATATTGGTGACTCACACTACCATCCTATCTATCGTGTCATAAACATTGCTTCATTTTTACATTAACTAACAAAAACATATGATCTACAAATTTCTCCGTTGCTCATCTGGTGTACGATTTATACAGGACGCTCTACGGCCTGATCGCTCCTCTGCCACACATTTTGGACTTCCAAGGGTAACCTCTTTTACATTTGTTAAATTTTTCTTGGAGAAATGAAGTAACGTTAATGTATATATGTAGGAATATAAACAAAGGATGAGAAGGGGATTAGTTACAGAATCTTGAAATATGGGAAACTAGTGTTTGGTTATTGTCCTGAAACAAAGGAGACAAGATGTTAGGAACAAAAACATTTCTGGCCAAAGGGATGGAAACAAATATTTTGTACTTCCAAAACAAAGGGACATTACATGTTAAGTTAATTTATGTACTTCGAAAATAGGAGGGACGTGAAAAAAGTATCTCTGCCATCCTACTGTCTTTGTCCTCGTCGACGGATAATCCTTCCAGGGTTCTTGGCAAATGCCACCAATGAATTATACAATGTAAAAATTCTTCTCTTTCTAAGTCCAGTTCTAACAGTATTCTGATCTTCCGGATTTCAGGCGCTAGATGAAGTCCGAAAAGTTCAACCCAAAAGGACACTCTTTACAGGTAACATTGATTAGCCTGAGCATCCTTGTTAGGAGAAATAACTTTAAAAATGCTGGAAGTCAGCATTCCATTTTCCATGTAATTCTTTTTAGCACAATTATGTTCAGTTTCTCCTTGTTTGGCAATTTGAAGGTATGATGCATCTGATGGATCATGAAGAAGTGAATGACTATCTTACAAAATTATTGGAATCTGAGGGCCTTGATGTACAATTGAGCTATGATGGGCTTCGTATTCCAATCACACTTTAGCTTGCAACCATATTCTCATTCATAAGACGATTAATCTTTTCTGTTTTCTTTTTCCTTCATAGAAAAAGATCAATGTTGACATGAAGATCATTACAATTTTTTTGACAATATGAATAAATCAACCCTGCAGGCCCTTGCAGCTATTTAACTTTTTTTTTTCCCTCTCTTTTTATTTCCTCTCCCTTTTTGAATGTGTGCAAGTGTGTGTCAAATAACATTAAGGATGAAGGCACACATAAAATTTAATGGGAAATGTTAGGAAATTAATACTTTTGGTAGAAAAAAAAATATGAGTTAGTTATTGTTAGCTCAAATGTAAGGCAAATACAAGGAGAAAATGTTAGTCATCTAACATTTTTCAAAATAAATTAAATGAAAGATTTAACAAATATTTTAGTAAAGTGGGGTGACATAAATGGCAGATCATGTAAAATTCAATAACCTCACAATTTAAAGACATGAGATTATTAAATTTGAAAACCTTACGGCTGCGCTTGTTTTCTGGAACTGAGATTGAGGATTGAAACTGAGTATTGTATTTGATGATTAAAGGCTGAAACTAAAATTTTATTTTTGAAATTTTTAAGGATGAAGACTGAAATTTTTATAATATTCTTTTATAGAAATACTCTCATTTAACTTTTTAAATTTCAAATCCACCCCTCAATCTCCGTATTTAGTCCGTCTCTCAGCAGTCTAGATGTTGAAGTTGCCTTCTACACACAGTGTTTACAGCAAGCAACAGCCATGGACTATGCTCCAAAAGGTAGTAAAACGAAACTCATTTTAGATCAATGTTAATAAAAATTCGGGGAAGAACAGTTTTTGCAAATTGGATTTATTGCATTGTGTCAACAATGATCGCATTATCATCATTGAATTTTAATGTGCATTGAACTCTAATAGATAAATTATTCTAATTTCCTCAGCTTGAAATCTTTGTAATGTAAAAAATCGATATTTACTTTGTGATGTTTAAATAACATGGGGCATAACATTCCTAGACGACGGAAAGGTCGTGTCTGGTTACATTTGATTTGGACAGCAAAACTTTCACTATGTTGGAATTAGTGCTTTGACAGTGACAATAATATTATTGCGGTCGTAGATTTGGTTGCCACATTTGCTATATTGTAAATGGAACCGTAGAACATTGCCATAATGGTATCTACTTTGTTAGGTATCACCTTACACTTTCCACATCATAAAATTCATGTTGCGGTTCCAAGTCCACAATGTTTTCTATCCACCGGTCAATCAAACTAATTCAAGATATTTTTAGTTTTGCTTTCATCAAATTTTCTCATGTGCCTTTATCCAATGAAAAGATTATCGTTCTCGTTAATATAAAAGGATTTCCTTCTTTAGTCTTATTTTGATTAGAATATTTGTATTTTTATGGAATGTATACTACCATTGATTTCTATATAATTATGTTAAGCAATTATATAACAATGTCTCTAATAAGAACTGATATTTAGATAATATTTACTTTTTGTTATTAAAAATTAAATATATTTTATTTTATTTTATTTTATTTAAATTAATAATAATATTATATGAATTTAAATTTAATATATTATTAATATAAAATAATTTTATACATATATTTAATTACGTAATTCTATATTAAATAAAAATAATTTTATTATATGAATTTAATGCATCAGAATTAAAATGTTTTTGTACTAGAGATAGAGATATTAGGTACCTTTTAATTTGTAAATCTTATTACTATATTAGCCAGATATAAATCATTAAAGGTGGAAATTCAGGTGCAGTCAACTTTACGTAAAATTAATAATCGAAAGTCGTTAGATGATTTAACTGATTTGATTAAATTTTCATCTAACGACTGTCAGTTATTAACTTCATACTGAGTTTTCACCATCATTAAATTGCCACATATAGGAGAGAAAGAACGGGGCATTTGCAACGGAACTCCATGGATAGATGATAGAGCATGTGACTTGTGAAAATAAGTGTTGATAAGGAACAATGGAAAATTAATAAATCAAATCAGCACTCAAAAGTATGGCATGAAAATTATAAAAGGATTATTGCCACCCATTTGAAAGGATGCGACGTCCTCCTTCTGCCAGAGAAGCATATCCTTATCTTTCTTTTTTTTTTTAAATTATTATTAGCAAAATCAAATTTTTTTAAGTAATAATTAATCAATATTTATTTTTTTTAATTTTAACATTTATTCGTTCAATATTTTATTGGCTTATTATTAGACAAAAATTTAGTTCCTTAACAAAATTAAAAAACTAGTTATTAATAATTAGTCAACTGCATAAAAATAGTTATTAATTAGTCTATGTTCACGAAAAAAATAAATAAATAAATTATAAAATAATAATGTAATAATTTAATCACCATTAAATTCATAATTTTTATTTTATGTGAATTTTATTATTTTAATTTAAAAATAATTAGACTCTTATTTTTTTTATCAACTTTTTTTGCTTTAAAAGAGTTTGATCTCGTATTCACATTATAATAGACCTTCATAATTAATATAATCTAATTAAATTCATCTTTATAATCAATTTTTATAATTAATATAATAAGGGATAATGCTAGGTAACCAATAACTTTTTTGAACAACATAAACAATCATCAATCAAATTAAAACACACTATATTTTTAAATTAATAACTTAAATCTTAATATTAGAATAATCATTCGCACATCTAGTGAAATGAAATATCTGATAATTTTTTATATATCCATTGTTCACATTGTTTAGTAATTTCATTGTCTACCTATACTTTTCCTATAATAAAAATTTACATTTTTAATTAAGTTTTGTAAATAATTTAACTAAATTGGAATTATATTTATAATCAAATATGAATAAAAATATAAAAAGTAGTGGTAATTTAAGTTTGATGTTCATAAAACTGTTTGAGTTTTTGCTGCAAAAGACTCGATTGTTACACCCTAAAAAATTTGATTATTTTTATGGTTGATTAAACATACGTGATAGTTAAAAACTTATAATTTTTAGTGTTGGAGCATTTTTTTTTGTCTTTTCATAGCAAATCTGAAAAGCTATAAAAATTGCTAAATTGAAATTTCAAAAATTTAAAAGTTTGATTAAGATTAAGCTAGATTATTTTTTTTTCCAAAATTAGAAGTGAGACTCGAATCCACGATTTTAAATGAGTATAAAAAAATTATGCCACTTAAACTATAATTTGTTAGCGCTTTAAGTAAATTAATCAAATAAGATATAATGAGATAATATATTTTTGTATAAAAAATTTTTTCCTAAAAAC
Source organism: Arachis hypogaea (assembly GCF_003086295.3). Taxonomy (NCBI): domain Eukaryota; kingdom Viridiplantae; phylum Streptophyta; class Magnoliopsida; order Fabales; family Fabaceae; genus Arachis; species Arachis hypogaea. The sequence continues at coordinate 6,492,845 of NC_092044.1, read as the reverse complement.
ATAAATACTTAACCATTTTTCAAACCCATTTTTTACAATTGAATTTTTGTTGAACCGAATTGACTAAGTTTTCAATTAATCTAATTGAACCAGCTGGTTCAATTCAATTCCTAAAATCATAAAATAAAAAATTTCAAACTTAAATAAAATAATGTACCGAAAGTTAAGTATAATAAATTGCGAGCTCAACTTTAAAATAAGTATATCCTAACTTAATACATTCATAATTATTAATACAATAACATCAATTAGGGGATCATAATTTATCTATGAACCTGATTTTATGGAGGCTTTTAGAGCTTGCTTACGTTTCCTTGAGCTTGACGTTTTATGGATGATTAATTTTTTGTAAATCGAAATTTTATTTATGAATTTGTTCTTGGCTAATGAGTTTTACTGTATGTACAAAATAAAATCCGTGCAAATAAGAATATTACTTCACCATTTCAAATTAGCTGTGTTTTTCGTTTTGTTTTAATTTGCTTCTTAAAAATAAATAAACAAATAAATAGAAGGATTTTAAATTTACAATATAGTGAATACACTATTCTTCGATCATTATATTATAAAATAATAATTCAGGCGAAGGAGATAGGGACGCGATCGTTCTCTCCATAAGTCGTTTTCACTTTTCAATTTTTCATGTCTCTGGGATGCAATTCGTCAAAGGCTATGCCAGCAATAATAATTTAATGTAATCACCTTGTGATTATGCTAATATATAATGACATATCAATTTGTAGAAAGAAACTCTAGTATATGATTAATCAAAATGCAGTACAATAAAAAATCAAATACTATATATCTATTTATATAAATACATATATTTAATATATATTTTATACAAATTTTTATGTTAGTGACTATTTTTATGTGTACATATACAGTGGCGGAACGTGAAATAAAATTTTGGGACCAAATAGAGAATAATTGTTAAAATATTTTTGATATGGACTGCATTTAAGATAAGTTTGTCTAACTTCATCTCTCTGGTTTGGATGATATTGCCAATTTAAAGCCGTTTTTTAGGATCTCGTTCCAAAAAATTAAGGTCAAACTCATTATATATAACTTTTTAAACTTTTAAAGGTTGTATCTCATTTTCTTCGTGATTCATTAAAGTAGAAGAACTATCTACAGGTGTTGATATCATAAAAGTTATATGTTCTCCTTCTTAAATATTAGCCTTCCTCTTAAAAAATGCATCACTTCTTTGATTTTTTATTATTATTTTATATAAAAATTTGAATATATCCTATAGAAAATGTAAAAAAGAAATTAGAAGGACAAATATTAAAATTTATAATATTTACTGAATTTTTTTATCAATTTATACAAATACAATAATATTAATACTTATTGAATATTCTATTATTTTTTATCATATAAAAAATTAAATTAAATAAATAGTAAAATATAAAATAATAATAAATTAAATAAATAAAAAATATTTAATTTTTTATATTTAAACTTAAAGATAAAGAGAGTGTTACTTATTGAATTTATTGAGTATTTTAAGTCATAATAAAGTATTTAAGCTAATTGAACTAACTATTAATTTTTTTTATAAAAAGTCTGGGACCATCGCCCCCTTATCTAAACTAAACTCCGCCACTGTATACAATATAGTTAATTCTCAATTTATTATGACTAATATGTAATTTTTTAAACAGGACAACTTTTTCAATAAGAATACTAAAAATATCTTTTTATAAAAATATAACTTATTTATTTAACTTCATTTTAAATAAAAATAATATTTTTATAATATATTAAAATCAAATATAATATATTATCCAATGACTAAAATAAAATATGTTTGCATAAAAATAATTAGAGAATTTTCAGCGAATATCTACCATTAAACAATACTAATCAATTAATACTATTTACGGAGAAATTAAGTGAGAGAATATAAGATAAGACAACACATATTTAACTCAAAATTTTAAAATTTTAAATTAATGAATCTCTTATTTTATAAACTTCTTATTTTTTTATTTTTTTATATAAAATTAACTTTATACACTTCTCACACTTATCACGTTAACAAAAAAACACATTCATGCATTTGAATTGCCTCTTCTCATATGATAATTGGTATATTGTTGATGCAAAAGGTCATCAGTACTACATGTGTAGTGTAGGAGGCTACACTTGAAAGTGGAAGGAAAATACTTGTTTTAGAAAATAGACAAATGAGTGTGGAACCCACATGAATGGCATCATCATTTTAAAAGTAGGGGCCACTTCTATGATCTGCAGCTCTCATGTCCTCCACACTTGGGTCTTGTGTACTGTCGCATGACTTTCATCTTCAAATACAAATGAAGAAATAAAAACATGGTAAAAAAAATTAAAGGCACACACAAATGTTAAAAATGTGTGTATTAATAGTTAACATTTAAAAACGCGTTAAAAAATGTGAAAAAAGATTGCTTTTTACAGTCACCAATAAAAAAATTTTCAAAATAAATTTTAAAAATTTATTCGTATACTAAAATCTGTCATTAAAATCATCTATCAATATATTTGTATATAAATACATATGTAGTTTAATTTATTTTAAATATATATTTAATTATTTATATTCTAATACGTATTTTATATTAGTAGTTAACTTTAATAACTGATTTTAGTGTATACATAATATACTCAAATAAATTCAATATTTAAAATATATATCCAAATAGGTCCCAAATTTTTTGTGTTAGATATTTCCAAAAAAAATGATTACGTTGAGGTCTTTAAACTTTACAAAATAATCTATAAATCTTTTCGTTATATTTTTAAAGGGAGAAATATTAAGGGTCAATAATTTTAGTGTTTTATAACCATTAATTAGTCATTAATAGTATTTTTAATGGTATGAGATTACATCTAATAGTGAAAGATCACTCATTTTTGTTTTGATAGTTAAGTATTGGCTAAAAAACACAAAAATTGCTAACCCCCTAAACTTTTCTTTTTAAAAATTTATTTGTCCAAATAAAAATAACGAATCTAACTAAGATAAGGATTTATATACTTACTTATACAAAGTTTAAAAAACCCAATATAATAAAATTTTTTAGAAATTTATTTGGATATATCCTACAATATATATATACTTTATTAATGTTCATATTTGATTGTCACTACTAACGACATACACAATAAAATTGATTACTCGTATTTGATTTAACATTGTCCGGTAATGTGTGGTCACAAAGCCTGTTATCAGCTATTGAGAAACACCGGGAATCAATGTCTAAGATGCGCATTACATATCGTCATTGTAATCGTATTCTGTTGAGTGTGGAGAAATAAATTGAAACCGATACATACATCGAGTCAAAGGTCATACCCTGTTTATCTTTTATGAGTTTAATGATCAATTCAATTTTTGAAAATTTTGATATTTTATAAGGTATATAATAAAATATTATCTAAAAATTTATATTGCTCACGACAGAAATAATTTTAAAACATAAAAATTACAAATAAACTTTTAATATATATATATATATATATAATTTTTTTTACGGTATTCTTAAATTTAATAAAATAATATTTAATTTATTATAAATAAAAATTGAAAAAATATATAGAATCAATTCCAAATCAATCAAAAATAGAATAACTTAACTAATTATAAATATAGTAATTAGCTTTATTTATTTATGATTTAAAATATTGGTTATTAAATGTTTACCACATTTAAATTTGCAACATGAACCACGAAAATTAATTCAATTAGCTTCCGTCTCTTCGCCATTCTTTCCTCTTCAAATGCCTAAAACATAATAAATCAGAAAAGATTCAAAACCATCTAATTTACAAAGAAAAGAAATATCCTAATACCTAATATAAACACCATCCATATAAAAGTTTTGGATTCATCCAGAGACATTTTTTTTGCTGGAACCATCTTGATTCCCTAGCATCATTGATAAAAATTTTATTGAGGAGTTTGTTATGAATCAATCGGTTGATAAATACACAAAGGCGAAATTCAAATTATCTTAATATATTTATGTATAAACACATAATGGTTAATTTTAGTGTATAAATAATATTTTTGAAGAATTAAATATAAACTCTTCGTTTGCTGCTTATTAAAAGATTTTTTTATTATTTCTGTAATTATTTAAATTTTTTTGAGGTTTATCCATTTTTGATATATTTCAACATTAATTTTGTGATGAATTTTTGGATATATTTGGGTAGTCTCTGCCAATTTGATATTATTCCAAAGACTACTTTATATCTCCACCAAAATGTGGTGATGATATATATCATACTAGGTAGATATGAGAAATCTACGGATAAACCAGTTGGAAGTTTGAAACCACATTCATGATTCATGGATGGGAGTAAGTGGGAACCGATTATGCAATACCCTCTTAACAAAGATATATCTTTTCTGGCTCTCTAGAAGGAACTAATAACAAACAATTTTTTTACACCCTTTTATGTATTCGGTTAGTGGCTTCAATTCATGGAATGCTTAATTGAGTAGATATTCCGATTCTCTCCATCATCATCATCATCTAAATCTTCTCTCCCTGTTGTGGATCTTTCGGTCTAAATGGTTATCCGTTTTAGGGTAAATCTGGAAAAAGAAATAAAAATTAATCAGCAATATAATTTTTAAGAGTTTAATTTTCATGTACTTATTATTATGTAGTATTAAAACGTTGTACAATCCTGTAATTATAATAATTTTTTAAGACTATTCATTCGAGCAGTTAAAATAAAAAATATTTTTTTAATGATATGATCATAATTAGATGTACCTATAAAACAATTTTATATTTATAATGCATTAAAATTAAGTGTAATTTTTTTATTTGTAACCCCCCCCCCCCAAAAAAAAAAAAACTAATTTACCGTAACCCTTAAATATAAACCACGCATTAAGATAGGAACCACTACTCTAAATTCTATTACATGAATAATTAAGCTAAGAAAATAATGAATTATTAGAAAACAAACACTTCCACTTCTGGCAAAATAGTTTTACTAATATATTCTTGACTCCGGAGTCAACATATTTGAGTGCGTGTTTATTTTAAATTTCTCTGAATTTTGAATTTTTATTTTAGAAAATAAAGTATAATTTTTTATTCTTAAATAATTTTTTTATATTTTTTTTATCTTACATATAAAATAAATAATAAAAAATCACACTTTATTTTCTAAAGTAAAATTCAAAATTTAGAATATCCAGATTCGTTTATTTCAATGTTATAAATTGCATTCTCAAAAATTATCCTCTCAAAAATATTATATACATGACATGACGAGAATATTTTCTTTTTTGAAAAAATTTTAGTATATTCGTCTGTTTAATATTACGAATTTCTTGGAATATTTTTAAGTTTACAAGAGTAATTAAAAATAAAGTCTTGTTGTTTACAATAATTCATATCATAGAAATATATTTATACATTTGATGATAATTATTAAAATAAATTTAATTATGATACAATTAAAGTATAAACTATTTTATACAATTATTTAATGATATCTATTTATTTAAATGATTATTTAAATATTAATTATTTAATTATTAAAAATATATATTTTGATGTGCGTATAAAAATTGTTTAGCCTATTAATACATTAAAACTAGCTTTATTAAAATATCTTCAACCTGTTTAACTATAAATTTTTTTTATCACTATTTTGAAGAGTTTTTTTAGTAATTTTATATTTAAAATCTTTCTCAATCTCTTTGATGAGAATCAAAATATTCGAAATATATATAATCCCTAGAAATATCAAATAGCGTGAGAATTATGTTTTATGTCTTGAAACATATATAATTTATAAAAATATATTATTTTTAAGTCATTATAGTCGAAAATAAGTCCGCAAAAATTTGAAACTAAGGTCCACTATTGAGTATATCATCAAACCAATGTAGTCCACGTAAGACTATTCCAATTTGATTCTTCCAAGTTGAAACTTGAAATTAATAATCTTATATAATTATATTATTCGTAATGCATGCTTTTCATACTGATAATGACTTATAATAAATGAAAATGACATGAGCGACAAATATTGTGGCTGTTAAGATATGGCGGTAATATAAAAGACAATAATGCAACTTCACAACTTTATACTATTTTCCTATTCAATTTAAATACTCATTACTTAATTACTTAATTATTACAACTAATTTATCTTGCTTCTTCTATTTAATAATAATAAACTTATATATAATATTTAAATTTATTTTTTTATTATAAGATTAGAAATGTCTCTTGAGTTCATTTTTTTTGGATATTAGATAAAAATTAGTGTAATTTTTTAATATTAAAAGTTATAGTTTTTTACAAAAGTCCAAAACTATAGAATTTATAGAATGCAAATTATCAGAATAATTTTTTTTAATTTATAAAAATAATACACAAATTACATATTGTATTATTTTAATATTAAATTATAATACACAGTCAGTGTATTATAAATACACAGACTATATATTATCAGTATAATACATAATTTACATATTATACTTGTACAAAATAACACCTCTAAAATATTATAAAATTTTATTTTTTTATAACATTAATATAAAATTCTATTCACTCTTTTATATTAAAATAAAAAATCGGTGTCTCTGAACAGTAATATTATTATTGTTAGGCAGCTTTAGTAGATCTATATCAATATATGTATATTTAAATAAGCCATCAAGTTCTTTGTTTATGATATAATTGAAAGAACCATGCAGAAATTGTCAGAAATTCAGCTTTTTATATAGTCAATAGCTACAATGATATAGAATGAAACAACAAATTGTATAAAAAAGAATTAAGGTAGCTAGAGATACCTTTTAGCCATGCTTGTTAGAATTTAATCAATGAATCAATCATATCACTGTAAATATAGAAAGCCGATCGATAGAAATAAGAAACTAGAAGATAGAAGGGTCTAATAGTAATAATTTAAAATAATAGTAGAACTGAACTTGACACATACAAAACACTTTCCCCTTCTCATATTTTTCTCTTTCTCCCACTCATCACTACTATTTGTCTATCTATACCTCCATATATTCAAATCATACTACTTTCTCTTTTATCTTTTTATGATGCTTTTTTCAACCCTTTTTTGTGCTTACTTTATGGTCCAAAGGAGAATTACAAGGAGCGAGGATGTGTATAAAATAAGAACAAAAGTTTATTTCAACAACACTGATTCATCACTGCTACATAGTACATACATCACTATTTGTTTAGTGAAATTCTAATATATATATTATTTGAAAGAATGAATTTAATTTGATATCAGTGTAAATTGATGTATCAAAATTAAATTTATAATTATATTAACTAGATATATATAGAGTAATTTAATTGATATCATTATTAACTATCTAAGAAAAATAAAAAATTACATTTTAAAAACTAGTTAATAAAGAAAAAGAATTCTCTTTATATATAACATTAAGTATTATATAATACCCGATGAAAAATTTTGAACACCCTGTAATATCTAAGTCCTTAACAGTATTATTAAAATAATTTTTTTACAATCATTTAGTCATATGTTATTAAAACAAATTATGCATATAAAATGCATTAGAATTTTGCTAATAATTATCCTTAAAATGACTAAAATTTGAACATTTTATTTTATAATAATTACTCATATATCAATATTATTATGTGAAAATATTAGTTAAAATATTAAAATATTATATTAAATAATTTAATTAAATATATTAAATAATTTTATAATTATTTTTAAGTATCATATTTAGTAGAGATATTTTTATATAAAAATTTAGATATAGTTAATTTTATATGAAATTGATAGTTGAGACCGTTAGATATTAGATGACAATTTAATTAAATTTATTAAATTATTTAACAGCTTTTAACTATCAATACTAGATAAAGTTAATTACACATGAGTTTTCATTTTATTTAATATAACGATTATGTTAGGTATACTATCAAAATCAACTACCAAATCGAACTAAGAATAGTCGAGTATAAATACATATTAAAATATAAATATATATTAAAAATAAATTAAATTATATATATATATATATACACAAATTAATATTAATTACTGATTTGAATGTACGAATAATATTGTTGTTAATATAAGGTATTAAGATAGAGAGAGTTAGCAGTAGGGTTCCCTCCTCCTCCTTGTGGTTTTCTAATTTCTACTGCAAACAAAACCCTTCTCATCCACACCTTTTTTTTTTCCTCTCTCTCTTTCTCTCTGTCTATATTTTTTGTTCATATTTGTGTGGCCATAATTGGATTTTCTCTCATCTTAGCTTTATAAAACTAAACATAATATTTCACTCTCCTCCTCCTTCTCTTCCTAAGCTTCTTCCACTTCTCTTCTCTTCTCATCTCTTCATTTCAATAAAAACCAAAACTACTACTTGTCTCTTTGCCTCACTGCCAAAACCACCACTACCTTAAGCTTAATGTGAAACCAAATCACTTTCATTCATTCAAGAGAGAGAAGAATACTATATATTCATCAAACTTTTCCCTTTCCTTTTTCCCTTTCTTTTCACCGGGATTTTAGATACCATTTTCCTCACTATCAACTATCAAGTATCAACTCTATTACTGCACTTCACTTCTTTTTTCTACTTTTTCTGTTTTCGGCAACCTTTCTTCTCTAGATCCCAGAAACCAAAAACAAAAAGATCTATGGCTCATACGTAGACATATATATATACATAGCTACCATTCTTAGAGGCTTATTTGAAATCAAGTAATTAATCATATGAGCATGATGAAGAGTTTGATGTTCCAACAACAACAAAATCAGCAGCAGCAACAAGTGGTGGTAGTGGAAGAAAACATGTCTAATTTGACTTCAGCTTCAAACGAAGGTAATAACAGTGTTTCCTCAGGTACAAGAACTGAAATTGGAACCTTCATGACTCCACCACCAACATCATCTGACACTTCTACACAACCACCATCAAAGAAAAAGAGAAATCTTCCCGGCAACCCAGGTTCCCTTCTTCTTCCTTAGCTTCTTTTTCTTGAGAGAGTTATGTAATTAAAGATGTTTTTCTTTTTTCTTCTAATTGGTTCAGACCCAGATGCTGAGGTAATAGCTTTATCTCCCAAATCTCTCTTAGCAACAAACAGATTCATGTGTGAGATCTGCAACAAAGGATTTCAGAGAGACCAGAACCTACAACTCCACAGAAGAGGCCACAACCTACCATGGAAGCTGAAGCAGAGAACAAGCAAAGAGATAAGGAAGAAAGTGTACGTGTGTCCTGAACCCAGTTGCGTCCACCACAACCCGTCACGGGCTCTGGGGGACTTGACTGGGATCAAGAAACACTTCTGTAGGAAGCATGGTGAGAAGAAGTGGAAGTGTGAGAAGTGTTCAAAGAAGTATGCAGTTCAATCTGATTGGAAAGCGCATTCCAAGACCTGTGGCACTAGAGAGTACAGATGTGACTGTGGAACTCTCTTCTCAAGGTAACTAACTCCTGTTCTTGTATCATTCAAATTATATAAAATGCAAACATTGAAATCAACGATTAAAAATTACTGAATCAGCTGCTTTTTGTGAGATAAGATATGTGGTGTTAAGTGGTAAAGATTTGAAGTATGTTTTAACAGCGATGAAAATTCAGATGCAGTTGTTTTCGATTATTTTGTTTTGATAATTAATTTGTCAATGATATTGTTAGTGAGTTTGAAATTTGTGTATTTGTTTTGATTTTGGTGGGCTGCTAGGTGAATATTAAAGTTTAAGTAAATTTTTATGGCAAAAATGCAGAAGAGGATGACATAAATGCTTAAGAAAATTAAGTAATAAGAAAAAAAAAAGAAATGATAAATTAGGAAAATAATGAATGACATGTGAAATTTACTACTACTACTATGAGTTCTAGTTAATTTTTATTCACCACAAGTGTCAGACCAACATCTATACTCTCATTTATGAAGGATGTGATTTTTGAAATCCGAGGTTGACTGAGATATGGTGTTTGAATTATTATTTGAAATCATTTAGTATTTATTTATTTTGTTCATTTCTTTCGGTTTTTATGGTAAATTGGTCTTTGAACATATGCTAGAGATATTAGAAGTGAAAATTTATTCCAATAGAGAAAAGTTTTGAGGTCTGTAATATATACAATAGTGTATTAGAATTACCAATACTTGTTAGCAGTTTTGTTAATCTAAATTCTAAAATGATTGGTGTTTTAAAATAGAAAGAGTGTTAACATTTTTTTCTTGGATATATAGGAGGAGAGATGAGACATGATACACTATTGAATGGACCTTTTATTTCATTAATATAGAAGTCTCCCATAAAGTATAAACACCTCATGAGACTGCAGATTCTTAGTTTGTTTTTTTTTTTTTTAATTAAATGTACCACCTAACATGCACTATCCACTCTTTAAGTACTCCCAGATAATTTCCTTTGTTTAATTTTTTTGTTTTTGTTTTTAAATTGGAAAGAAAGACAGAGAGAGAGAGAGAGAGAAAGAAAGATAAATATAATGGTGTTTGAATAATTTCTGGAGTAGTGTAGTGTGTGAGTGTCATACACAACACAATAGTACTAACACTTTAAGTAACATCTTTCATTAGTTTTTGTTTTCTTGTGTGTGTTTGTTTGTGATTCTCTTTTCTGATATGATCTCTCTCTCTCTCTCTTTCTTCAATTACAGGAGGGACAGTTTCATAACCCACAGAGCCTTCTGTGATGCACTTGCACAAGAGACAGCAAGAACCACCACCACCACTTCAACAACAACAATACCCCAACTTCATCATCAATTCAATAATCCCCAAATTTTCCCATTGAAGAAAGAGCCATTACAGTTACACCACCAAAGTTTCAACCTTGTTAGGACAGAACTACCCCCATGGCTTGGAAGTAGCAGTAGTAGTAGTAATACTCCAACCCCATCACAAAATAATCATCAAGGTCAAGACTTTTTGAATCTCCATGAAAATAATGAGAACCCAAATCCAAATCCAAACCCTAACCCTAGGCTTGTAGGTGTTGGTGGTCCCACAATTGAAGGGTACCCTTCAGCTCACATGTCAGCAACAGCTTTGCTGCAAAAAGCAGCTCAGATGGGTGCAACCATGAGCAGCAGCATTGGGCCCCACCATCAAAGTCACGTGTCTGTTAATCCTTCTGCCACTCTTAATCACTTTCCTTTGAATTTGTCCTCACGTGATCACCACCACCATAACCATAACCATATCACCACAACCACCACCACTACCACTACCACCACAACTGCTGCTCCTTCTTCTTCTTCTTCTCTTCTTCATGATGTCATGATGATGAACTCTTTCTCTTCTGGATTTGAAGCGGCACAGTTTGATGATCCCTTTGGTGGAATTCTTGTTAGTAATAATAATATCACAAAGAAAGATGGTGATGATAATGGTAATGGTAATGATGGCAATAATAATAATAACTTCTTGTTGCATGATACTCTTCCAAAGACAACAACCACCACCGCCAATGACCGTGGTGGCCGTGGCGGCGGTGCAAAAGAAGAGCTGACGAGGGATTTCTTGGGTCTAAGGCCACTTTCCCATAGTGACATTCTCAGCATTGCTGCTATGGGAAACTGTATGAATGATCACCAAAACCAACCTCAAAAGCATTGGTAATTAATTAATTAAGGTTAATTATTAGCTCAATCTTAATGTGTATATGGATTTTCTTTTCTTTTTTCTTAATCATTAATATATAATTTTGTTTTATTTTGTTACTTTTTAGTTTTTGTTGATGATATTGTTGTGTAAATCTTCCCAAAGGGAAGGACGTTCTACAATCTTAGTTCCTTAAGTACTTATTTTGGATACTCAATTATGTCCATGGATAGATAGATTAAGAATCATTATTGGATCATCATCAATAGATAGCAAAATAACATAAATTACACTATTTTCTTATCATTATTGAAAGTTAAGAGTTTTTTATAGGCCTAATGGAACGAACATAAAGAGATTTTAATATACATCCACTATGTAATTTTATATTTTTATTCAATTAAATTATTCATTTGGGCTTTTTCATTTTATTTTTATTTTTTGTAGCAAGTGTGTGAGAGATTTATTTTACAAATATATAATTAAATATCTGTATAATTTCAAATATTAAGCTTGTTTATGCTTCATTCAATTATTGAGAGTTAAAAATGACAATTTTGCATTGTCTATGAACATAAATTTATAATTCCACCGAACCTTCTATATATGTAGTTATGGGATTTAATTTTTTTTATTCAACTAAAAGATGCATGTCTATTTAAAAATTACACATAATTTTCTTATATATATATATATAACTCTTTGGTTAAGTATTGGAACAATATTAGGTACTGGGGAAAGTCCCTACATTTACTATATTCCAAAATAAGATATTAGACAACAATGATTAGTTTAATTTAGGTGATAGTGATTAAATGGGATATAAAAATAAATATAATTGTTGCTTTAATTTGAATCTTATATTCACAATCACAACAAAAACATGAATACAAAACAACAAAACTGTATGGCCACACATGTTTTTGTTAGCAAGAGGCAACAAAATATTATATAGATATAGGTATGGAGAGAAAATATGTCCGAATAAAGTTTGTTAATTATATATTATATGGTAGGGGAGCACATATTATTAAGCATTGGATTCTTCAGAAGAGGGAGCATTCGCTAATATGACAGATGTGCATGCATGTTAGCTTGTAAACTAATGTTTTTTTGTTTTGTGGTTTAATTATAGAAATTAAATGTGATAAGTTAGTTTTAGTTTAATTTATTTCTACTCAGATCATTATCTTAAATTATCTTGTTCATAAGTCTACTAATATATTTTTAATAGCAGCATTTGAAAATTAAAATATTAAAAAAGAGACCTAAGTAAGTATGTCATCTTCTCCTCACTTATACAAGATTATATCTATTATTTAATTAATCAATTTATTTTCAGAATTAAAAAATAGAACAAGTGAATTGATATGGATGGAATTATATACCTATCAATTCACTAGTAATAATAATAAATTTAAATAAATAAATGTAGTAACAAGATTTTGACAAAAAAATTAATAAATATTCAATTATAAATAAATTAAAGAATATATATGACCTACTTGTTTTTAGATTCAATAGTTTAATATTTCCTACCAAATAATATTTAGTAAAATCTAAGGAAAATATAATTTATAATATTTTATTTAATTTCTACTAAAACACATAGTTATAATTACATTATATATATGAGACTAATTATTATGATTATATATTCTTAAGGTATACATACATATCATTAGGGTAATAATGACATGTGTGTTTAAGTAGGAACTTTACAAGAAGGGAAATGCGAGACAGATATGCTTATCCCTAAACCCCTAGCTTAGACTATATATATATATATATATATATATATATATATATATATATATATATATATATATATATATATATATATATATGCTTTTTCACATTATTAGGTCAATGTAAGTAATATATTGATAAATTGAGAATTGATATAGTAATAATAAGCAAGCTAAGCATGCATTGAAAGTGGCGTTACCACCTCAACTTTCATTGGTTTTGTAAAGGCAAAACATCTCTGCAGCGAAAGATTCCTCTGAATCCCAATGCTCTTGTGTACTGAGCCTCCATCATACACACATGAAAAGGAAAGGATTAAAAAAAAGGGGACAAATATACATAGTACGTACCAATAATCTATGATCCTACCCATATTATTATATTCTCCTACCTTTACATGAGAAGGGAAATTAATAAATTTTGTTTAAAAATGTCTTTGGTTAATTGATAAAGAACGAAGCTAGGCTAAAGATATAGAAATGATATGGTATAATTGCATGTTTGTCATTTTCATGTAAGTAGTGAGTTATCTTTGTGTGAGATAGGGAAGGTGCAGACACACCTAAACAATGTAAAGGGAAAGCTAAGCTGGTAGCTAGAGAATATAGATACAGCAAAAAGCACACTCTTTCTTAGCCATACATTCTTGTTAGATTTTGTAACTAGTGTCTTCAATTTTTTTTTTTTGTATGATTAAAAATAAAAATGTAAAGTTTTCATTTTTAATTTTTTAATTAAGTATTAGTTTTATTTTTTATATATATTAAAATGTTCAAAAATTTTATTTGTCTAAAAGAAAAATATATTAGGTTAGGTTTTTTTATTATATTTAGATTGAATTTAATTTTTATGCACTGTCAGTGTAAATTTATTTTATACGTACATTTAATCACATAACACTACTTTAACAAAAATAATTATCTTTTAAATTAATCGTGTAAATAGTCATCTTACATGATTGTATGGCTGTAAAAAATATTCTTAACTTATAAATAAATATTTTTTATTGCTTATTCATATAATAGTATCTAAATATCAAATTCTCTCTTGAGTTAATATCTTGAATTTTTTAACATACATAATATAAGAAAAATTTTAAGTGTACCAAGAATACCGGTGTTTCAGTTATTTTAACCGTTGATTTCAATATATATTATATATATTTGTTATAATTTAAATCAACAGTTAAAACAACTTAAATATCGGTATTTTCGGTATACTTAAAACTCTTCTCGTAATATAATATATACATGTGTAATCAAAATATAAAAATGTTTGTTTGGAGGTGAAGATAATCGTAACATTATAAATTCGTTGTATTTTTGTTCTTTTAAAAATAAAAATAATAAATAATTACAATAATATACAATTTTTGTCTTGTCTTTATCTCTACACTTATATGATGTCATAATAACTACATACTAATAATAAACTTAGTTAAATATATATAAAATTCTTTATAATAATAATTAACAAAAACATTATGTACTATATTATACTGTTTATATTGGGTGTAGATGTGATTTGTTGGGAGTGCTTTTTGGAAAAAAATCTGAATTAAAAGTCACAAGGTAATAAGAATGCAAACACAACAATAATAATTAATAAGTGGATATTGGTAGCTCTAAAAGCTGAAAGAGTTGGCAGAATGATTGAAGGGTATTTGTTTGTTGTATGTGTTTTTTCTCTTTATTGATGGGCATGTATATATATTGAGCCATAATCCTAGTTGACTTGTCGTTGTAAAAAGATTATAAAGATGCCTTTTTCTTTTCTTCCATCTCCTTTGGCCAAAATCAATGTCACCTTTTGTGTTTGACTATATAAGCCTCCATCACTTTCTTCTCCAACTCATCTATATATGTAGTGTAATTATGTATGTGTGTTTATCTTCACCTATATATGATTGGACCAGTTTCTACACCCTGTGTGGCCTTATTCTTCTTTTAATTTCCATGTATTCAATATATTAATAAAATTATAATTTAAAAAGATTTTCAAAATGTTGCATTAGTATATAACAATTTATTAGAGATTATAGCCAAATAATGCTATTTTTTTAGATATGAGAAGCATGTGTGTTGTGCGTTGTTGTGGAGAATGTGAGTGTTACATATGGATGTAGGACAATTTTTTTAAAATACAGGATGAATAAATTTGACTATCTGACTTTTCTTTTTTAAATTAAGCCTCCTAATAGAACAGTCTGAGTCTGACTAGTGTAAGAGAAAAAATTTAAATTTAAATTGGACTATCCGATGTATCTCAAATATTTTTAAATTTTTAAACACAAATTGAACGGTACGATTTTTATTTTTAACACCACAGTTGCATAAAATACTTATACATTTCATAATTGCATCCTATATTATTTTTCCTTCCATATTTAAATTAAAAAGTGGCCAAATGGATAGAATTTTGAAAATTTATATAATAAAAAGACTACTTTATTAAGTTACTGAGACAATACTATATTTTATAGGAGAGAAAAAAAACAAAGTATTAGTTAGTGTCTTAGTGAGATAATATTGCATTATAGACACTATTTGATTTTATATTCATACGAGCATTATTACCCACCATATACTATACTACTCATTTTTGCTTTGATATGAGTGTTACATAATTATCAAAATCAAGTTGGCAATCAATAATCTATCAAGGAATTGTATTGTTAAAGTATTTTTTATTAAAAACACACATATTTATTTATATATAAAATTATATGTGTATTAAAATCAATCACTAAAGTCCAGTTTGGATAAATAATTTAATTAAGCTATTTTTGAAAAAATAGCCTAAACAATAAATAATTATGTTAAAAGTAGTTTATAAATAAATTATTTTGTATTTGGATTTTTAGTTCTAAAAGTATTTATTTTATAAAAATATGATAAAAAATAATAGTATTATGAGAGAAGTCATTCTTTTTAACTTCTCTATAAGTTCTTAAATAACTTTTTAGAAAGTTACAATCTGGTTTTGAAAATTGCACCAGACATTAATACTATTACTTTTCATAAGTTAAAAGCTAAAAAAAATTACTTTTAAAACTTTTCAAACGACCCTAAATCAATTTATACATTTTTATTACATTCTTTTAAGGGCAAGTTACTTAAATAAATAGAATAGAGAAAACGTTTACCCAAATGTGCAAAATTGATTCTTGTTACCTGCATGTGCAAAAAGCCATTTCTATGTAATCCGTGGCAACCCACCACGGTTTCAAAACGTGCATAAACCGTGGCAGGTCCTAGCGGATTATGGCCAAAAGATATAGAGTGTAAACCGTGGTAGGTCACCACGGTTTACTAAGGAGAGATGGCGTGCATAAACCGTGGAGAGTCACCACGGTTTATGAAGAAACTTGTTTGCACATAAAACTTTGTGGGTCACCACGGTTTATGTGTGGTAAATAATGGCCAGAAAACCTTGTTAATTTTATGTCCAATAGAAAATGAATTTATTAGCACAATAAATTTATTAGCAGAATCTTAAATTATGTCTTATCAACAACAGCTTTTTATAATAGAAAGAGTACAATAAAAAAAATCAGATAATACTAAGAAAATGATTTTTATAGTGCTTAAAAAATTGATGTCTATTTACTAAAAAATAAAAAATTAATATTTAATTTAAAATGATGAAATTTAATAAATTTAAAATATTTAAAATTTGTTATGTAAAATAAATTAGAAAAAAATTAGACTCCAATAATAAACACCATGAAATTTTTGGATTTTTTTCTATTATAAAATAAAAAAATATTTTTAAAAATAAATTACACTAACATTAATGTTTGGAATCTGTGTTTTTATTTTTTATTTTGAGTTTTTATGAAGTTTTCAAAATCTTAGGCGAACTTATAAAAACTACTCAAAAATTCGTTTAAGTTTAAGGTGACCTCTCTCATTATATTCATCTTTATTTTTTCATTTATAAAATAAAGATTTATTACACTATAACATATTAATGAGTACAATAAAATAATTACTTGTTAATATTGGTATATTAATATTCATTAACATGCTTATTGATTAAATCTTTTATATAGATTTAATAAATTCACATATAAGCATATATTGATTCATTAGTATTTGTTAAATTTAAAATAAAAAATATTTATTATATTATAAGAATATTAATGAGTACTCTAAAAAATATTAATAAGTAATTATTTTATTATGTTCATTAATATTTTTTATAGTATAATAAATATTTAAATATAGTGTAAAATGAAAAATAGGGATAAACATAATGAAAAACTAATTGATAATACATGTAAAAATTTTATAGTATATATTAGTCAATAATACATAAAGACAACGAAAAAATTTTATTATAAATATTCAATAGAAATAGATGATTTTTTTTCTTTATAAAATGTACTATATAGTGTGTATTTATTAGGCTGCCTTTGTTTTCCACAACAAAATAGGATAAGACACTGAAAATAGGACAGGACAAGACACTGATGGATAGAGACACAAAATTTTGTGTTCTTGTAATTCTGCTTGGTGATAAACTAGAACAAATTATGAAAATCTAATTTATTCTCATTTTTTTCATTAAAAAAATTTGAGATGAAAAATATAATAATAAAAAATATAATTATAAAAAATTAACAAGAATAATAAAAAAAAATAAAAAATAAGTTGTGTCTCTTGGACATAAAATTAACAAGATTTTCTGGCCATTATTTACCACACATAAACCGTGGTGACCCACAAGGTTTTATGTGCAAACAAGTTTCTTCATAAACCGTGGTGACTCTCCACGGTTTATGCACGCCATCTCTCCTTAGTAAACCGTGGTGACCTACCACGGTTTACACTCTATATCTTTTGGCCATAATCCACTAGGACCTACTACGGTTTATGCACGTTTTGAAACCGTGGTGGGTTGCCACGGATTACATAGAAATAACTTTTTGTACATGCAGGTAACAAGAATCAGTTTTGCACATTTGGGTAAACGTTTTCTCTATTCTATTTATTTAAGTAACTTGTCCTTCTTTTAACTAAATAGTCAATCAATAGAATAACTAAATTTAGAATAGATCAATAATAAAACTTGTTTGCATTTGTATAATAATTTTTTTTATTTTTTATATGCTTAAAATCTCAACTTCTTTTGGTTCAAAATAGAGTAAAAAAAGGAGAGGTGTGTGTGAGGGGATGAATAAAGAGAAAGAAATAGAGGGAAATGGTATTCTGATTTTGATTCACATGGGTTGCTGTTAACATTTTCAGTCATCAATCCTATTCGTATTCCTCGTGCTCTTGTCCGACACCAACCTCAAATTTTTTGGTGCTGATCTTCTCAATCTTTTTTAATAATTAAAAGGATAAAATATAATTTTTTATTATTAATTTTATAAGTAAGATTTAAAAAATATAAAAAAATATTAAAAAATAAAAAATTACACTTTATTTCTTTGATTATTAAAAAACTTAAAAGGATCCATTTTTTCCAAACAGCTCCACTCTCGCACTCAAAGTACTGCTACAGTGCTACAAACTACGCACTACTAAATTCTAATTGAGATACATGGATAGTCAATGTTATAAATCCTTTAATTTTAGTTAGCTAATATTAATTAATTTTAGTAGTTAGGTTTATAATTTATAATTTAAAATAAATAAAATATTATTTAAAAAATTAACTAGTATTAACTATAAAAAGTTAATTACTATTTAAACAAAAGAATAAAATATCTTAAAATTTTTAAAATTATTTTTAACGTTTATTTTATTTTAAATTTTATTTCTGATGTTTTAATTATATCTTTAGAGTTTAATTATTGAGTTACCAAGACAGCATCTCAAAAAGTATATTTAACGCTACATCTAAAAAACTAACTAATCAACTAGTATTTATAGGCAGCAACTAGGACTAAGACTATTGCCCTTATGGTTGTTACTGCAGCTCAAAGAGATCAAACAGATAGTAAATTAATAGCAATCAAGAACTAAAACAACTAAAACTAGTAATCAGACTACTTACTTCTCCTCTTATAAACTAAACCAAACCTGTTTCTATTGTAAATAGATGATCTCAATTTTTCTTTTTTAATTGAAAGAGTAAAATGTAATTTATAATCTTTTAATGTTTTCTCTTGGTCCACCTATAAAATATATGGTGAGAGATAATATTTTACTTTCTCAAGTGAAACAAAAAATTAAGAAGATCCATTCTGTTTCTCTCATATTCTCTAGCAAATTTTGCTAAAGCTATCAACACGTTGTTTCAATGTGTAGGAATCAATTACATTTGAAGTGCCTAAAATTCAAGCTATATGGCATAATGTTCCGAACACTGTTCTGTTGTCCTTCTATGCACTTCTAGCATCAGTTTCCAACTCCACATTCTAACTCAATTGCAAGCACAACCCACATTTTGCAACTTTTGGGTTCTCCCCCAAAGGGTTCAACTACCATTTTTTTGTTACATTTATAGCAATGAAGTTTAAAACTATAACTTCATACATACTACATCAACCCTTCACCACTAGACCACTCCATACTACTTTTAACATTGTGGAAGCCAGCATAATCAACATTAAATAACTAATCATTATGCAAAAATGAAATCGTGTTATTAAGTATTAAAATAAACTTTATATAAAAATACAAACATAAACTGGCAGGAAAGTTGAAAAAAAAGAAAAAAGAAAATAAATTCACTGCAAAGTCATCATTTTGCAAAATAAAATTTACAACATCTAAAACACACTACTCAGCTGAGTGTACAGCTTCATCTAAGACTTCATGATTCCATATCTAACAGAACATTTGAAGTGGTTATTATATTCACCATCTGTCAATATCACAATCCGCAAATGGCTCTCTTTGTTCCCATAAAACTTGGGGAAGATTCAACTAATCTACATAAAGAAATCCAGAAACAAATAAAGATACATTATTTTGGAGACTGTTGAGGAGCATCTTTTTGTTCTTGTTTTGATCCTGCCACAGCTGCGGTTGCTGCTGCTGTCATTGCAGCCGCAGCTGCGCCCATTTTTACACCACCTGCGGCCTTCATTGCGCTGGCTATTTTAGCGAATGCTGCAACCCCTCCAACAAGTATAGCCCTCAATGCAACTGTTGGTTTTATTGCCATATTCTACCTGCAAAAGAGCAAATCAGATTGACACCAACTTGAATACTGAGCAAGTTTATTACATATTAGCATAGGAATGCCATTTCCAAACACAAAGAAAACCCCGGTTTCCGTCAATCAGCAACATCAATGTAAATGCATGCCAGCAATAAACTACGAACTTTCAAGGATTACTATTTAACCCTCTAAAAATGAAAGGCCTTTCTCATACAGAAAATGTGTAAAATAGCAATTCTGAAAACCATTTTCAAGTGCAATACAAGTATTCACAAAACTAAGTAACTCGCTTAATAGAGTGCGTGAAAGAAAGGGTGAAATTAGAAAATAGACACAGAATTAAGGAAGAGTACGGGTGCACATTTGTAATCAAGTGTGCTGAGTTGGCAATGGCACGGGAGCAAGGTTGTTAGAACTTAGAACTATACAGGGTGTGGGAGAGACGAAGAGTGCTGTTAGAAAGCTGAAATAGAATCAGATTTAGGAGAGAGACTCAACATCTAACAGGCTACCACTATTGTACACATTTTCTGTTTTTGCAGTAAATAATACATACCAGGAAGAGGATGAAACTGCCTCTTTTGCTCAAGTCCTAGAGGTTTACTCATCTAATATTTGTTGATTCTCCTATAATTGGCACCTGTTCTTACAGAACAAGTCCAACTAGAGAATTATGGAACATTACTTTTGATTGTATGTATTCTATCCAAAAATTTTAAATTATGATCAAATTTGGTTTACAGAATCATCTGACAAATGGTAGGTCTAAACAATATAAGACGTCATAAAAGACTTATCCCTTTCAGAAGTTGATGGTCTTTAAAACATTACTAGAATTGGGCCATTGACATCAGTTTAAAACCATATTTCATCTTCCTTCGAATGTTGGCCTTTTTAAGGATCTCTCAATAGCATTGAATGGTACACAGAGCCAATTTCACCTGGTAGGACCAGGTATGCTTGAAATTAGAGAAAGAGAGTAAAAGGAGTGACTAACTTAATTATGTGAGTCATCTTGTCTATTTATACTGAGGAATAAAACACATTTTAAGACTAACATAAGCCCAAGGCCACTAACACTATATTATATTACTTATTCCCTAGCACTTGCTATTGCCATTCTAATCATGAATATCATAATCTTCAATCAAAAGCAGGGTCTAACTTGAGGGCACAGATGTTGATAAGGTTTCTTCTCTGTTCCTAAATTTTGTATCTTGCTGCAGTTAGAGCACTGAATAATTACTTTTCATTTTAATCCTATCAGACACTAATTCTTGTTGGTCCTGTGTGTAGAGCTTTATATTTTCATTGTAACTTCGAGACATTTCTATTCACCAATAATCAATAATCATTACAAGAAAAGGGAATCAAGGTGCCATCAAAAACTCATCAGCTAGTGTGAATTTAATTTTGTCAAAGTTAGCCAGTACTAAAATGGTTTACTTAATGCACCCAGAATCAAAGCTATTCGGTGTTGAAGTTTAGATCAGATCACCAAAGTCAGTTTCAAATCACAACTATAGTTCTTAGCAACTATGACTCTTTTGCAAATAGATAACCAGTATTCCTCCATTTTGGCACCAGGATGGCTTGCCACAAGCTAAAACAGATTCAACACAAGAAACATAAACTTTACCCAATTCCATCGATCTATTGAGCTTTATCCTTGCTATATTGACTTGAGGAAAAAATCTCTACAACACCACCAGAGCAGATACATTTTTTCAGTTACCTACTTCTGCACTAAGCATTGCAACCAATGCATCTCCCTAGATCACAATTTCAGATACGATTGTCTTGCAAGATTTGGACACAACTGTATCGCCCCAAGATATGCATGAAGAGAAAGATAAAATGGGTAAGTCTGGCATAGAAGTCGCATAGGTGCCCGAATCAAAATTAATGTAAATTCTGTTGGGAAAGTAAGATAGCATTAGAACTTTTACATATCCCCTCATAAAACTATGTGAAAGGCATTTTCTAGTCATGAATATAAAATTTTGTAAATAAGGTTTCTTCTTCCTCTTCTACTTTGAAGCATAGGCATTTCTAAATGGCTATTTTACTTGTACCGGATACTAGTAGTTGTTGGGCACTTACTATTCAAAGTATTATAATGAAAAAAAAATGTTATATATACCCTCTCGTACCGTACTTTTTGGCAAAAATTTCATAATCCTACTCTTATATGTACAGGGTATGGGTACGGGTATTGGTATGGATACTGAATCCATACCTATGTAACGGTTTTTCTTCTCCCCTCTCTTTTTCATTTCCTAATATCTGATTAGACATCAAGATAGTTGAAGTATGAAGCTTAAAAGCCCCCTACTTTTGATCATACTTAATTCACGGAACTCTAATTAGGTATTTTGTTTTGAATTTACAGATGATAAACTATCATAAACAATCCTAACTAAAGAACCTCACCAAATTAATAATCCCCCTCCCCCCCCCCCCCCCCTCTCTTTTAATTCACATAATAAATCAAGAGTTAATTAATCCTCTACTTGTATTAATATTCTGAGCCTAAACAAGAGTTAATTATTACAAAGGATAGCTGAATTGAGAATAACGGCATTTGCAGCTGATACAGCAAGTTCAAGTACCCAAAAAAAAAAAAATCAAACCTGAAAGTGAAATGGAGGTGGATCCACGTGAAAGATTTCACCTTTGAGGGAAATGTGAAGAGGAAAGAGGACAGTGCAACGACGAATCTAATGCTCGCCCCGCTGTGTTCCTTGCCTTGTACCTCGGACCTAGATATAAGGTCTGTAATGTTCAAGGTTGCGGTGAGGGCGCAATGCGGCTGCTCCAAACGACAACGTCGTTTCATGTATTGAACAGTATATTTTTTAGAGATAAACAACAAATTTGTCCTAAGAGATTTATAACTACAATAAAAATAATTAAATATATATTTATAAAAGATTTGTAAATTAAATGTTGATGTATTTTTTTATAAATAAAATTAAAAAATAAAATTATTATATTTAAAATTCTTTTATTGTGATCGAAAATTTTTTAAAAAATAAAATTATTTAAAAATCAAATTTTATTTTACAAAATTTCTAATTAGAAGTACAATTTATTTATCAGGTATAACCAATGTTCTGAAAACCGGCCAATGAGTTATATCTCAAATAACATAGTCTTTCTATGTTCAATTAAAATGTTGCGGGTTCGAGTCTCTTGGAAAAAGAAAAATTCTAAAAACCGAGTCGGACCGGCTGATCGAACCGAAAATCGGCAAAGAAAACGATCCGATCCAATACGCAAAACCGCAAAATCAAAAACCACTGAACTGGCAGGTTATCGGCAGGTCGGATCGGACCGGAACCCGGCCGGTTTACAAAAAACGACCTGTTTCCTTCCTTGAAAGGAAAAAAGTTGCAGGCGTTATCCCCCATTCCCCCCCCTTCTCCAATTCCTTCCTTCAGCAAACCCTAGCCTCCACCAATAGTTGTCGCCGTCTGTTGGATGAGAGATTGCTGCCGCCGTCCATCGCACTCAAGAACTTCCGTCTTCGTGCTCTCGGGCCTCTCGCCAGATCCTCCACGTCGGGTGCTCGCATCTCGCCGTTCTCCTCTGTGCTCGGCTGCTCACGCCTCCCTCCGCCAGTGAGTGCTCGAGCTGTGCGTGTTGGTTGCTGCTCGTCGTCCGTGGTTGTCTCTGCTCGATTCTGCCTCCCAGTCTCACTCGAGTCTCGTCTCAGTCACTGGCATCTCGTGGTTCGTCTTTCTCGTCGCCGGCGGCAGAAGCAACTCGTGGGGTTGTCTCTTGCTTCGTCGCCTTCCGTGGGGTGGACGCCGACTCGCCGTCGACCGTTGGTGAGTCCCTGCACCATCACTTCCCTGTTCTCTCTTTTCAGATTTCCCTTCTCCCTGTATTTTTGCATGTTGCTGAATTGCTAATCAAATTTGCCTTGTTGCTAATCTAAATGTTGCTGTAAATCGGGACTTTACTTGGATTTTTTAAATTTGTTGCTGTAACTTGAATTTGTTGCTGAATTTGTTGCTTCCCAGTCACAGAATCAGAATAGAATACTCAGTCAGTGCTTGGTAGATTGGTTTTGCTCACTGATTGTATTTGATGATAAATTTTAAATTGATAACTTTTAAATTTTAAATTTGGACTGCGTGTTACTGATTCACTGTTCCTTCAGTCCTTTTTGTTGTTGTTAATCATTGTGATGAGCTTTATTAAAATTGGGTTGAAAACTGTTGAATCTTTTTTCATTTTTCATTGTTCTTAACTTCTGTTCTTATTAAAAAATTTGCATTAAAATTGGGTTGAAAACTGTTGAATCTTTTTTCATTTTTCATTGTTCTTAACTTCTGTTCTTATTAAAAAATTTGCAATTGGTGATCTTTTGATTTATTATATGCTTCATGTTTTTAATTTCACTCTGCTTCTAGGCTTTGAAATCTGTTTATGATAACTGTGATGCAATTATTTAGTTGGATAACTGATGTAATTATTGAGTTCAAGAGATTGAGTTTTTGATTTGCAAGGTGATTTTTGGTTGATTTTTTATTTAATTTGGTAATGGTGTTTATGATTGGGGTTATCTGGTTTTCATTCTTTTTGAATTTGGTAATAGTGTGATTACTTGTTGCTGTTTGTAATGTTTGTTGCTGAATGATGATTGTTCTTTCTTGCCTCTGTTTAGTACTGTTTATTGAAATTTTGTACTTTTTCAATGCATATTTTTATGTGTTACTAGTCAAAGTCATGTCAAGGCCATGCAAATTTATTAAATTCCTCCTACTTCAAACTGCTTATGCTGCTTCTCACTATTTCTGGTGTGTAACTTGTATACTTCTGCATGATTCTCTTTTGATTCCACACAAAGTTGATGAAAAAAACTGATTTTGTTATCTGGGGTAATCTTATTCTGTTTCTGTCTATGTTTTCTTGCTAATGGAACATTCTAGTCTAGTTGTTTAGTGATCAGAATGTCATTCCTTCTTAGCTTCATGGAATGAAAGAGAAACTACATTGCATCCTCAGAGGAATCAAAAACCATTAATTAATTTATATATTATTCATTTTAGTTTTATGATTCTATCAATTTGGTTGTGTACTTATTCTTCTTATTCAGCATAGGAATTTAAGCATTTTATTTTTCTGATATTTCAAAACTGTGTTTTTCTCAAGAGACATTTATAGTTTTATACAGACAAGTGGTTCTGATTTTGGAATCAACTATGGACAAATAGCCAACAATCTTCCCTCTCCATCACGCATTGCTGTTCTAAAACGGTTTTTCCGGTTGAACCACCGGTTGGACTGGTTGGACCAGTAAACCAGTGAACCAGTGATTAAAATGGTTTGATGACCGGTCCAGTTTTTAGAACCTTGCCACTGAACTCTGATTCAAGTCATTCAACTGTGAACTGATATGGTGATATAGTGATTGAATAATTGTTTTTTTGTGAACTGTAAAGTGTGAACTGATATAGTGATTGAATAATTGATTGAATAATTGTTTGCCTGTTTCAACTGAACTAAGTTACTGATTCAGAACTGTGAACTTTGTATTGTTATTGGATTGGATTGTATTGTTATTGGAATGGATTGTTATTGC
This sequence comes from Arachis hypogaea, assembly GCF_003086295.3. NCBI lineage: Eukaryota > Viridiplantae > Streptophyta > Magnoliopsida > Fabales > Fabaceae > Arachis > Arachis hypogaea. Next base: position 6,466,757 of record NC_092044.1, on the reverse strand, counting down.
CTGTTTGCCTGTTTCAATTGAATAATTGGATTGGATTGTATTGTTATTGGATTGCTGGTAATGTTTAGGTATGTATTGTTATTGTATTCTTATTGGATTGCTGGTAATGTGTAGGTATGAATGAATAATTATTGTTAGTTAATTATTGCTGTTCCCCCTCTTCCTCAGGATCTGCTCTGCTCTGTTCTAGACTTCTAGATTTCTTTGTTATTGGAATTTGATTTTATTTCTGGTTAGGATTGGTGATCTGAATCTTTTATTTGAAAATTATTTTTTGGTTCTTTGATTTTCAAGTTGCTTGCTGCTTCAATTTGAGGGGATTCTGAATTTTGGTTTAAACTGTGATTGAAGGTTCTTTGGTTTGGGTATTCTTCACTTTCCTGGAAGCCTAGCTTTTAATTCGTTGACATCAAATTATTGTTTTCAACCTTGGTGATTTTTAGATATTCTTTTTGGTTGCTTTCTTTTTAAATGTTTCAATTGGTGTTATTGTGTTGTTGCTGTGATTTAAATGTTCTTTTTGATTCTTTTTTTTTCTCGAATGCCCAGTCAATGCTTGATTGATTGGCTTTGCTCACTGATTATATTTGATGATAAATTTTAGATTTATAACTCTATTACTGCTTTATTGTCTGTTTGTATAGCTAAATTTTATTAAAATTTCTTGAATTTGCACTATGTTACTGATTCAAAGTTTTTTGAGTTTTGTTCATTGTTTGGTTGCACCGTCCCTGCTCTCGATCTCTGCCGACTTGCTGCCCCTCCTCTGTGCTGGATTCTTTTTTTGTTTCAGCTGTTGTGTTTTTGTTTCAGGTCCTGTTGTGTTTGTTGTGCAATACTATCAATTTGTTTTACTTTTTGACTCAGCTACATTAAGACAATATTTTCTATCTTTAACTTGTGCATTGTATATTTATATTAGACTATAATTATGTTTTAATGTGTTTATTTATATTTTATTTTTTATTTTATTATAAAACGGTTTTTTCGGTTCAACCACGGTCAAACCGGTTGAACTTATGAACCAGTGAACCAGTAACTAAAGCGGTTCGATGACCGGTTCAGTTTTCAGAACCTTATAACTATAAATACAGTTCACCATTTATTAAAGAGATGAATTTTTTGTTAGTTATCCATTGAAAAAAAAGGTTGAAAAGGAACCCAGCCTTCGCCGTATCCTCTGCCCCTGATTTCTCTTCTCACTCTGCTGCTGTGATTCCCTCCCTTCCTCTGGCTGCAGCGTTTCTTCGTTTCTTCGTTTCTTCGTCCTCTCACTGGTATATTTGTTGTTCTTGCTGTTATCTTAAGAATGTTGTATGAATGGAATTAAGAATCAGGGTGAATATTTGGATGAGTGTGTAATAAGGGAGAAGAAGAATTATTATAATTTAGAAGAGGAATTAGAGAAGAACATAGTCAATGAGAAGGAAATTTCATTTCATCACTGTTGCATACAATTATTCCACTAGTTTTACTCTTATTTATACTATTTTCACTTAGACCTAGTCCTATTCTTGTAATTGTTGAGCTGGAAGGGCTTTTGCATAGTTCATAGTTCATACATATACCGTGATTATTCATTCATGTCATCATGTGTCAATTTTGCTTTTGTGTATTTTTCAAGTAATACTAGGGGCTTTTGCATCCTCTAAACTTCTAATGGTATTTGGTGGTTAATGTAGAAACAATAGTGGTATTGTTGGTGCTCGAACCCTAATCTGTGTTTGCAAAGGGCAGAATTGAATTGAATCGATGGATCAGTTTTCTTCAGGAGGAAACTGGACAATGATCCCAACCCACAACACTAACACCCCAACCCATTCTCAATCTCAAGATCCCCTCTATCTCCACCAGCAGCAACAGCAGCAACAGCAGCAGCAACAACAACAGTTTCTCCATCAAACGTTTCAGCAACCTCAACAGCCTCAATTCCAACAACAGCAGCAGCTTTATCAGCAGCAACAACAACAACAACAACAACAACAACAACAACAACAGCAGCAGCAACTTCTTCTGCAGCAGCAGCAGCAGCAGCAGCAGCAGCAGCAGCAACAACAACAACAACAACAGCAGCAGCAGCAGCTGCAACAGCAACAGCAGCAGCAGCAGCAGCAGCAGAACCTTCACCAATCACTGGCCTCACACTACCACCTCTTACATGTAACCTTAACCCAGTTTCCCCTTAACTTCATTGTTATTGTTGCTTTGTTATGATTTATATTTTATTTTTAGTTTTATTTTTGGGTATAGCTGGTTGAGAATTTGGCTGAGGTTATCGAGCATGGGACTCCAGATCAACAGTCAGATGCATTGGTATGATATATTTTAAATTTCATTCATTTTTTCTTTTTGGGCCTTGTTTTCAATGTTTTGTTCAATATCAATCACCTTTTTTTTTTCTTTTTTCGTTTTGGCAATTGAACTTCCCAATTGAGGGTTGTTTGAAAGTTTGAATAGTCACTTGTGTCATATTTGGTTGGTTTTGTTGTTATAGATCACTGAATTGAGCACCCATTTTGAGAAGTGCCAGCAACTGTTGAACTCAATCTCCGACTCCATTAGCACCAAGGCGATGGTATTTAGCAACTCTCCAATTTCTGTTGTAAAATATGTTTCTTATTTATGCTTTTGCTTTTACATACATTGGTTGCTACATAGAGGATAGGCATATTTAATTAAACACTTGAACTTCTAAATATTTAGCTTCAAAAGTGCGCTGAAACTGAATAATTTTATTATGGTTTAGGTACTAGGTGCACTCATGTGTGCACTTGTGTATTTATGTGTGTCTTGAGCTGGGTTTGAGATTTTAGCATTTATACTTATGTGTCCAACCTATGCATGATAATTAAAAAAACACCTGCATCGACCAACACAGAAAAGAAGAATGATACATATTCTATTCTGCATCTTGATATGATTGTTTTTTAAACAGTAGAAAAGTTGAGTCTTTAACTTGCTGTTTTATACCGGTATTATTCTTGGTCTAATATGAGTTTGTACATTCTGGATGATGCTAAATGCAGACAGTTGAGGGACAGAACAAGAAGCTAGAAGAAAGTGAGCAATTGCTAAATCAACGAAGGTTAGTGCTATGTTTTCTGATATCTATGTTTGATTGAGTTGCTTGATGCTAAACACATCTTCATTTTTCTCCTTGTTACAGAGACTTGATTGCTAATTACCGAAATTCTGTCGAGGAGCTTGTTAAGTCTGAGCCATAGGAGCATGTCAATTTTCAGGTTGGCTAAGAACCACAAATATTGTATTATTTATCGAGAGATTGTAGCTTCCTTGTTTTACTAGGTGTGTATCTCCAGTTTCTAACCAAAAATTAACAAAATTACTAAGATTTACGCTTGATACGTTGTTCAAGAGCATGTCTCAGAATTAGATTTATGTTCTACTGTCTCAATGTAGTCAAGGATTAATAGGTGTAGCTTAAAGTTATTTCTTGATGGAAAGAAAGCTGATAGCACATGTATATCTGATTATCATCAAAGTACAGAACACAAGAAGTGCATAGCTGAACAGCATTCTCATTGATGTTGAGTGCCACTGTCCTGTTGTCGATAGAAAATATAAAAAGTAATTCTAAAATTCACACTACAAATATAAAAATGGATTGAGAGAAACTTATCTGTCTATCTGGAATTCTCAATCTGGTGTTCAATCCACTGAAAAATATTTCTGTAAAAATATAGGATAAAACTCGTTATTACTAATTTTATGGCTAGTTTTCACTATTTAGGATGAGAACGAACAAATATCATTCAAGTGAGGGTTGGTTTGTTGCAATATATCTTATAGTTTGACTATTCAAATTGAAGCATGTTATTATTTTCACAAAAGATGAAAAAAAAAAAACCTAAAGCAATACTCAATTATGATTTATGATTATTATCATTCAGCTCAAAGAACTCATTCATTGCCAATGTGCAATACCACATCAATATCGATTCCATAAGTTTGTAACCATATAATAAAACTTGTGCATTCTTTAATTATCACTGAATAACTTGTTTTGTATTTTTTAATTACTATTAAAATAATTGGATACTATTAAATATAATAAATATGTTATTATAAATGTCACATATATAAAATCATGAACGTTGAGTTAAATAAAATAATTTTTAGTTATTATTTTGCTAATATAATCTATAATCAAAATAAAATGACAAGCTTCGAATCATGCATAATTTGCATTGCATGCAAAAATATATGATGTAGGTGTTAATTAATGGAGTGAAATATCAACCACGTTAACATAATGCACATAATTAAACTGCTATTGACTCTTATCTCTTATAATGAACCATCTCCAAATGAATCGCTCTTCGTAGTTAAGAAAAATATATAATATATAATCAATAATATATCCTGAGGTAAAATGAGATTTTGACTTGACTTTTTAACTGCATTATTCCTTGGAATATGGATATTACACCACCTGTGGATACCGAAAAATGTATCCATAATTTCATATCATGCCTTGTCATGCCATACATGCCCATTCATTTTCTCCCTCAACATTACGCACACAAATTACATATATAATGCCTTCAAAAAGCAAAATGAGATGAAATCAATACCAATAAACACAATGGTAACATGATAGGAGAAAAATCGGTATACAAGAACGTACAAATTTGAACACTTTATCTTATGTATATTAAAAATAAAAAGGTATTATTATTATTTTTTCAAAACTTCAATTAAAAATCTAATTATTTTCCGTTAATATTAACTAACTTTTTTCATATTACATAAGATTCTTCATTCTTATACTATATACCTATTTATTTATTTTTGGTTAATAACTTAATATACTATAACGCAAATGTGAAATAATAACACTTGGTAATTAACCTAACGAACTCTAAATTAAATGACATAGTCTTTTTATACTCATTTAAAAATTATATGTTTAAATCTCATCCTTAACTTTAGAAAAAAAGAAAAAAAAACTTGGTAATTAAGCATTATATGCACTACCATGTTGACGAAGGATTATCATGTTGTTCATAACACGCAGTGAAAGAAAAGAAAGTAATTCTAAAGATCTATTTTGTGCTTAAATTTTATTCCAAAAATTTAATATATATCAGATTTAAATATCTGGGTACGCTAGTAAAAATCACTTTCTCCTTCGATGGTATGAAGGCGCTATGCGTATCACACGGAGACCAACATTTGCTTTCAACTCTTTAACCAATGGACATCTGATCTAACTTGAGAAACCTCTTGCAACTCTTTGCACTTCTTCTCTAAGAATCAGGCTCACATACGTTTATGTGTGTAGAGGTGAAGGAATAAAACCTGTGTTTTATTCTCACCTTCCTAGGTTTTATTCTCACCTTCCTCTACTCTTGGAATACATATATATATATATATATATATATATATATATATATATATATATATATATATATATATAATATGATATTTGTTACTGATTTTAAATTTGAATCTCAATTCAAATTTAAATCATATCTTGAAAATTCTAAATCTAAATCCTTCAAATTTATAAATCATATCCTAACTCAATTTGAAAACAAAATCAGTTAGGATCTCTTCCAAATTTAGAAATAGAATAACTAATTATTCTCAAATCTCATTTAATATTCTCAATTATCATATTATTATTATATTCTTGGTGCTAGCAAAGAATATAATAATATTCCATTTGAATTAATATAATTATTTATTTGATCAAATCAAAATAATAATTAAATAATTCTATAGCAAATATTAGAACACTCGTTAGTGTGTGATCCCATAGGTTCAATACTAAGTGGGTAGTAAATTAGTCATACTAAATTTACTAATCAATGTTAGCGTCTAGCAACACTTCTCAATGACCCGATAGTATGAAGTATTTTTACTAAGAATCTCAGAAGAACAAAATATAATTCTTTCCATCTTTCCATCTCTTAGTTAACCCTTAGAGTATGGTTTAATTGTCAAACTCTAACTTGTTACCATTATTCTAATTAATTGTGAATGACCTAAAAAACTCATTTCTTCATTCATTCAATTCCCTTGGCGGCTAAGGTTTTTATTTATCTCAATCATTATAATCATAGAGTTCAAACATTTTACAAGAGTTGACGGATTTCTTATTGACTAATCATTAATTCTACAAGTATTTAAATCATACTCAATATCTTTCCAACTAGCACCCTAGGGTATTAGGTATCCAGAATCAAAGTATAATAAATACATTGTTAATTAATGTGACCGCAGATCAAAGAAAACTCTATTATTATGTTCATCTTGAGAATATCCTATTGACAAATATGCGATAATTATAACCATTAGAAATTCTCAAAGTGAGTCAGTTCAATGACCATATCTCTATATACACCATCTATATATATAATTTAATAAATGAGATCTATTAATGTTCATCCAAGATCATTATATATATTGATCTTTTTGGATTATTAATGTCCTTTTAATAATTTTATGACCAAGAACAATTTAGATTAAATTATAAAAAATTTATTTCTCAATATTATGATCACTATCACAATAATAAATCTCTAAATTTAATAAAAGATGTTATTATATTAACATTTTAATATAATAACAATAACAAATTATTTAAATTAGATTGTGGTCATACTACTTATTCCAAACCATTATATATATGATGATTGGATGGAGAACCCAAAAATATCGATTGACACAATTGAATCCGTTATGATCTCTCTCTTTCTCTGATACACACATGCATGCATGCATGCATGCATATATACATGTCATGCCTCCCCTAACATTTCTCTGGATCAACCATGATTTTCAGCATTCTTCGAAATTAAGGGAAGAGAAACTCTGATATTGGAGAAAAAGTCCGAAGCCTTGTAACATCCCTACCCTTCCATTCCCATCCCCTAACCTTCTTTCATCCCCTCCCCGCCGGAGACGCAGTTGATATCTCAAACTCCCCTCCTTCTTTTTCTGTCTCTCCTCCTTTTCTCTCTCACAAAAAGCCATGAGCTCCTCAAACTTCACCATTACAACACGCACTGGCAACAGCACCACCCAGGCCTGTGCTGCCTGCAAATACCAACGCCGCAAATGCGCTCCCGATTGCATTCTCGCCCCCTATTTCCCCCATGACCGCCAACGCCAGTTCCTCAACGCTCACAAGCTTTTCGGCGTAAGCAACATCACTAAGATCATCAAGGTCCTTAATCCTCACGAAAAGGACGAAGCTATGAAAACCATCATCTTTCAATCCGATATGCGAGCCAAGGACCCCGTTGGCGGTTGCTATCGCATGGTACAAGATCTTCAGGCTCAGATCGAGTTTCACCTCTCCGAGTTGGAGCTCGTGCTTCAACAATTGGCTATACTTAGAGCCCAGGCCCAACATCAACAGGCCCAACATCTTTATAACCAAACCGCCACCAGTAATATTAATGTCAGCGTCAACGGAGATGACAGCATCAATTCAGATCCCTTGACGCTGTACAGTTCTGGTGGCAGCGGCGGCCTTGTTGTTGGTGGAAATGGCGTTAACCATTACCATTACCTTCAACAAATGCCGCATCACGATCAGTATATGATGGTGCAAGAGGTGAATGATAGCAGTAGCAACAACGGTACCCCTTTGCAAGAACATGCTAACATGTGGTCCATGCAAAATTCGCTTTCGTCGTTGTCGTTGCAGGGGCAGAATAGTAACTGTAGTGTTGGTGATGAGTATGATCATAAGCCAATGCTTGACATGGCTTCCGATGACAGAAATGAACTTGGATTTGAGCCTCAAGATTTAGTTCAGCGCAGGTTTGTTATATATATATCATTATCTTTTCTTTTGATCTGGATGTTCTTTCATTTGAAGAAAAAATGTTATATGATCATAATTTTGTCTCGATTTGATTACAAAAATTATGTGATGAGTAAATATGATACGTACTTAGCAGATCTAGTTGATTAATTAGGTTACACAAATAAAGATCCAAGCTAAAAAGGTGAATTCTTTATATGTAATATAATAATTGCAATGGTTTGGATTCACAAAATTTAGTTCAATGTATATAGAATTCATGATATCATTGATTTAGTTAATTATTATAGTGTTTGTATGTTCTTTTGTTTGTGCCGGTGTTATATTGGAATTGGGTGAATTTGAACGAAGTTTTGAGAAATGAAATTGAAAAAAGAAAAGATTCTTTAAGAAAATTGAAAATAGGTACAGAAAGGATGGATTTTATGCTTGAATATAGAAACAATAACGGGAGTTATTCGAATTGGTGATGATGACGATCTCCTCAAAAACAAACTAGATTTGGTGGTTGTGATTTTTTTGTTGCTTACGAGGATGATAATGTTGCCGTTAAAGTGGTTAGTTTACAGGGATGAGCTAGAAATTTTTTTAGGAGGGTCAATATGAAAAATATAAATTAAAGAAAAAAAATTAAAATAAAAAAATAAAAATTTACTGTATATAAAAAGGAAATATAAAAAACCAATGGAAAAATTTTGTTTAACGGCAATAATGGACAATAATTGAGATGTTAGGATGGATTTAGATATTTACTCTATCTAAAAAAACTTTTGAATAGTGTTAATAGGAGAAATATTAGAAAATAAATATTTTTTAATAATGTTGTTCAATATTTTAGGTTAATATTTTATTTTAACATTATTAAAATTTAATATTTAGTATTTATAATTTACTATTTAAATTAACTAATTATTAATACAATGTATAATTCTATATTTATTATATTTAAAATTATTTATTTATTTTAATAATAATTAATGAATATAAAATAAAAAAATAGATTATTTTAGACTAATTTTTATTAACTCTCAAATATTTTAAAATTTTCCATGTACAATGTTGAAATTTAAAAGTGACTGAAATTATACTAGAGAAAGAATTGCACGCATCCAATGCATGTGATTAGGAATAATTGTTTACTGGATATATGTAAATGGCAATATTAATTCCAACGATAAATTAAAGAAATAACCAAATATCTACTATGATTGAATGTATTACTATTATTTTTCATGTTCAATCTTTTTCTAGTTGATACATATAAAAACATCATCTAATCATGTTAATTATTTTGCAGTGATGAAGCAGTTTTGTTTAAGATAGATGATGCTGTAATAAAAGCAGAAACTGATTGCTTCCAACAAGTTCAAGACCATGATCTGAAAGGTGCAGCAACTTTGTTTACACTCACAAATTGTACTAGCTGAGATATATTATAATTAGAGAGCAATATAGATTATTATTGTAGAAGATACATTTTTTCTCTTTTATCTTCACATCATTTGTTGTCATTAGAAGAATGTTTATTTTAGCACATTTTATTTTTGAGCTTATTAAAAGTTTTGGAACTATAAATGCGGCTGTAGCAATACTATTTCTATCACAGAAGACTATCTCATTTTTTTTCTCTTTTAATTTTATTCTCTCTTCTAATAAAGGATAATACTTTCTTTTCATTGAGGTTCTATTATTATTGCAAATACACAATTAGTACTTTGATTAGAAGATAGACTACAAGCTAAGAAGGACCTTTTGTATATGGGAAAGTGGCAAGAAAGTGGCAAGTGGCAACTAACATATGGTAATGTCTTAGAATGTGAGGTTTATCTTTGAAGTAGTGCATATGTAGAAGAAGGAAAAAGTAAAAGGAAGAAGAGGAGACAATAGAAAAAGGGGACGCGATTCCATACTCCTTGAAGTTTTGGAGTACTAAAACTCTTTTTAAGAAGTTAAAAAAAATGTTAGTATTTATGATTATTTTATATTTTTTATTTAAAATTTATTTTGGCTAGCATTAAATTTTATATTAGATCCGTTTAGATTTATGGTTTGGTTAGACTTATTATACTTTTTTATTATTTTTTTAGTGACTATTATACTTTTTTATTAATATTACTCATATTAAATTATTATAACATTTAAAAAAATTATTATAATATTATAATTGAAAAAAATAAAAAATTTAAAAAATTTAAAAATCAAAACATATTTTTAGTATTAATTTTAAAAGACTAAAAAAATATCCTTTAAAATTAAAATGATTTAATTTTAATTTAAAATTTATTTAATTAAAAAGATAAAATATTCTTTTAGTATTAATATTATTTAAATATATTTAAAAAAAGACCAAAATAATATTTATTTTGTGTAAGCATATTAAAAGGGAAAAAAAATTCTCTGCCATTAATTACTTAAAAATATTTATGAATTTAACTTTAATTTTAAAAATTTAAATTTATATGTATATTATATAACGTAAAATAAATACTTCGTATAAGAGAATGAATTTAATTATTTTTCTTCTTTCTAATTTTAAAAACTAATTATCTTAAGTATTTTGTATTTTAATTTTAATTATTTATATTTAGTTCATTCCATTACACTCAAAAAATATTCTTAAACTTATTATTGAAATTAAAAAAAATTAATATAATTTAAATAATTTATATACATAATTTAATTAAATAAATTTAACTCTCTAATATTTTTTAAAGAGGATAAGATACAAGATTGAGACAAAAATATATTTTGAAAAAGAAATCTAGAAATTATTATTAACTTTATTGAAAAAATAAAAAACTTTAAATTTTACAAAATATTTTTTTAGAGTTTGGGATTCGACCTAAACTAATTATCCTATATATTAAAAATATAAATATAAATTTATATAATTTTCACCTAACTTTGATCAAACTTTAACTATCATTCACATTTTTTTATTCTTATTTTTTTCTTTGTAAATTTTTTTCCCTTTTTTTAAAGAAATCTAATTCTAATTCGATATTAAAATCAATACAAACTGATATGATCGGTTCAAGTTTAATTACAAAAACATATTTACACCCTAATTTTATAAATTAAATATCAGAAGCAATAACTCTAGTTACAAATCTGACGATAATTTAATACTATTCTGCTCTTTGATTTGTGACTACTTATTTAAAATTATTTTTAAATTTAATTTTAATTATAAAAATCTAAAATTAAATTTAAATAATAACTTAAAATTGATTTAAAATAACACTTTAAAAAAATATTAATTCTGTTCCTAATATATATCCTAATTAAATGGTATGTTATAATATAGTTAATTTTTAAAATCATGATGTTATAGATAAAAAAAAGTAGTATACGTGATAACTTTTATGAAATGAATTATAATATTAAATAAATAATTAAAATAAATAAATTTAAAATTATTAATTAATTAAAACATAAAAATAAATCTTAAAAGATAAAAATATACCAGTATGACAGTACGAATTAGATTGTACTCTAATGAGTTTATGAAATTCTAAAACAAAATAAATTTTAAAGATAAAAATAAAAAAATTATTATGGAAAACAATAATTTTTTTATTTTATTTCAATAAAAAAATTAACACTAATAAAACACTAATTAAAAAAAATGTTGCTTAATAGGTAAAGATATATTTTATGATTATTTTATGGTTTTTATTTAAAAGTATAATTTTATGTTAGTGTTAATTTTTTAAATATTAATTTTTAAAAAAATATAATTTATTGGCATTAATTGTTTGATGATGTTATCAATATATAATAAAAGTTCTATTAATAGAATACCTATTAGAAAATTGTGCCAACACACATTACAATATTGATAATTTAAAGGAGTTTCAAAACTCCAAACATAAGGAGAGTATTGTAACATCCACCTAGAAAAAGATAGAGACTAAAGCCCACTTTCGCTAAATTTTTTAAATAAGTTATTTTGAATAAAAAGCTTAAAATATAAGGACTTTTATTAATAACAATTTTTAAATAAGTTATTTTGTGTTTGAAAAGTTATTATAGAAGTCATTGTTTTAAAGTTGTGCATTAAATAGGAGTGATAAAATAGCTTTTGAAAATAGGAGAAGTCACATTTTTTAACTTCTTTAAAAGCTCTTAAATAACTTTTTGAAAAATTAAAAGTTTATCTAAAAAATTGTACCAAATACTATTAATGTAACTTTTTATAAATCAAAAGTTAAAAAAAGGGTAACTTTTGAAGTTTTCCAAACGAACCCTAAATTCAGTATCTATAAATTAAATGTGAAAAAGAAGAAAAGGAAATTAAAGCGTGGTATAACAAAAAAAAATAGATATTTTTAAATAAAATTTCTTTTTAAATTTTTTAATATAAGTATGTTTTATAGAGTTATTATTTTATAAAAAATATTTTAATCTCATCCATTGATTTAAATTTTTCACACACTCATACGAGTATAAAGTCATAAACATTATGTGTATCTCATATTTTTTAAACTTGTTTTAATTTGTTTGTTGGAAAAACGAATTCTTCTTTAATTTGCTACATTCTTAAGCTTTGCTTGTTCACACTGATGCATATGTAGAAACTTAAGGAGCTGAATCAGATGTAAAATTGTCCATCTTTCTCCAATAATAATATACAAAGGATAGCTCATAAAATAAATACATAATTGAATTTTTCAGTGTCACCTAAAGTAGTCACATACACCTCTAGAAGCAACAGCTGGAAGGAGCAAAATGGGCTAAACTCATTGAAATAAACCTATTTATTTGCTAATATGGGAACTTAATTTGAGAATATAAAGTATTAATTAAGCATATAACAAAGTTACCAACTCATCAGTTAGTAAAGATGTATTTTGACTTAATCATACCTCTTAAATTTAAAGTGAGTATGCAACTATGTCAAAATTTTACTAGACAAACAAAGTAATGTTAGAAAATTATTTTTTTTTTCAGTTAATATTTATCAATTTTTTAAAAATTATTTTATCTTTTTAAATTTTAAATCCTACATTATAAATCTTGCTCCCATCCTTAATTCTGTATCCTAAATTATAAACACAAAATCTTAAAATTAATTAATGTTGGATAACTAAAAAAATTTTTTTTATACTTTTTCATGCAAATAATTTTACTGCAATCAAACACGATTACATCCAATAATAAGAAGATATACATGGTTTCATGGTTTCAAGTTACTTTCAATCAAAATAAGAGGAATTACTTATATAGCACCACTATTCAATTCTTTATACATTGCGGGTTAAATTATTCTAATACATAATCTTTATAGTTTTATTAAATTTGTACTTATTGAATTATTATATTTTAAAATTTTTTAATTATATTTGAGTTTATGTGTATATATTTAAATTAGTTATATTTTTTTTAAAAAAAATTTTAAAAGTTTAATTCTCCTATTTTTATTACGGCATATTGCTGATACAACAAAGACGTTTTGTCTTTTAAAATAATTTTTTGACATATTATCGGTTAACGTAATATATATACAAAATTTGTTAATTTTAGACAAAAATATTAATAAAAAAGATAAAATGTGTCTGATAAAATTAATCGTTAAGAACTGAAATATTATTTTTCAATTGATAATGGACAAAATAAAAGTTAATAAAATAATTAAGGGTTGAAGTGAAATTTTACTCTTAAAAAAGATTCTGTTTCTGTATCATATGTGTCACAATCTATTTATGCAATATTATATATGTACGATACATGTGAATGATATTATTACGTATATAATTTCGTTTGTTAATTTCGTTGATGATTTTTCACATCAATTTTACTATGTTTATTTCGATCACACAATAGTATTTATATGAGAGAAATATTAATGTACCGTATTAAATATTTATATCCTTGATCATATTTAATCTGAATAATCACTAGATAAAAGAAAAATAATAAAATTAAAGATAATTTATCTTTATTATTATATAAATATTCTCTTTTATCTTGTATTTTTTAACTCTAATTTATATAAATTTAATTTAAAATTTTTATTAATTTAAGTATCAGAATTTTTTATAGATACCACCTCAATTTTTTTAAAAAATTCAGATGACATCATATTACTAGAGAAGATATTGAAATACCCGTCAACAAAAAGTTTAGATCTTATTTTCAAACCCAAATCACATCAATTAAAAGTAACCTTCAAAACACTATCCATAATATTTCTCATGCATGAGAATATCAGAGTGAAGAGGTAGTGAAAAAAATATTCCTTTAGAATTAAGGTGCATACATTATGCTTACTCGAGATAAATTGGTATACTTTAGTATTTTAGAAAATAGTAGAAACTGGAATTGAATTTGATTTGAAATGAAAGACAAAACAATTAATTTCTTTTAAATCGGTGGGATTAGAAACCTTAACGAACATTATTGAATTTTCAACATGAGTCATGATCATTTCAAAATGTGTAATACTATATGAACATTTTTCTTCTTTTTTCTATAACTAAGAGTTATAAAAATTTATATGCAAATATAAAAGTTTTTTAACACTGTATATAATAATTGTACAAAAAAATTGTTCTTGAAGAATTATTGATGATAAAAACTAAAAAAAAAAAGCAAGAAAGTGGCAAGTGGCATAACTAACATAGAAGTTTGTGAACACGAGTGATCTCATCATGGTGACCTCGTCTATTATATCATTCAAAGAAAAGCAAAACGTGATTCTTTTAGAAGATTCTTCATGCAATTGATATTTGTTCACACACTCATACGACCATAAACATTATGTATATAAAAATTGAAGATTCTTTTGATTGTTAGAAAAACGAATTCTTTAATTTGCTACATTCTGAAGCTTTCCTTGTTCACATGCATATATAGAAATTTCCAACAACTAACCTTGAATATTCAAAAGAAGCCTTTTACGTAATTAATATCCTAATGGTAATCAACAATAATACTTTATATATATATATATATATATATATATATATATATATATATATATATATATATATATATATATATATATATCAAATTTCATATAATTTTTTTTAATTTATTTTATTTATTAATCAGATGCAAAATGGCCACTCCTTCTCCAATGATATACAAAGGATAGCTCATATAATAAATAATTAATTGATGGGATAAATATTGTTTTAGTATCGAACGTTGGGGGTTAAAATCGAAACTATCTCTAACGTAATTTTTTATTTAGATTCATTCTTAACGTTGAGTACGATTTCGATTCTGACCCTCAACGTTAGGATCAAAATAATACTTATTCTTTAATTGATTTTTTCAGTGTATATGTCACGTAAAAGTAGTCACATCTTTAATTGTTTCCCTAAAAACAACAACTGCAACGAGAAAAATGGGTTAAAACCATTGAAATAAACCTATTTATTTGTTAATATGTGGAACTAATTTGAGAACATAAAGTATTAATTAAGCATATAACAAAGTTACCAACTCAGTTAGTGAAGATGTATTTTGATTTAATCGATCATAACTCTTAAATTTAAGATGAGTATGCAAACTATATGTCAAAATTTCACTAAGCAAATAATTCAACTCCAATCAAACATGATTACATCCAATAGAAAGATACACGTGGTTTCAAGTTTCAACAAAAATAAGAGGAATTATTTACACCAGTATTTAATTTTTTATAAAAAATATTACTTGTACACTCAAATTAGTCACTAAAATTAATTATTAATATATTTATGTATAAATAAATATATTATTTAATTTATTTTTAATATTTATTTATATTTTAATATATATTTTATACTAGTAATTAATTTTAATGTATACTTAATATAGTTGATTCTTTATATATTTTAAAAAAAGCCTTAATATAAAAAAAGGCAACTATAATTTATAGTGGGTGATTTATTTTATACGGAGTTAGTTGAAAATTTACTAATATTATAAAAAAATTTCTAAGAACCAAAAAAATCACCAGATATACATGCATTTGTTTATATAAATTATTTTCTATGTTTTCAATAAAATAACTAGTCATCAAAATAAATAAAATATTTGTATATATGTGTCTATATTATTTTATATTTTTTTTAAAGGAAAAGAGCTCAATATACTATAGTGAAGCAAATAGGATCAAATCAACTAGAAGACAAACAACTTCCAAAGACTCCTACCCTAACGATCCAACATTCTCACGTCATTTCTGGCATAACCATCAACAACCCTAGGGATGCATGCCTCTTTACTCATCACAACTCATGGCAGTCATTGAGATGATCTCGTCAACGCCTTTACCTGCATTCTGAAAAATCCTCCTATTTCGCTCCATCCAAATGTACCAGATAATCGCGTAGAAGCATCTCAGGCGCTGCTTCCGGTCTTCCTTTCTTCTCGGCTCATCTGTCCAACTCAGAAAGTGGTCCTTCACTCGCTCCGGGAATACCCAGGGCTGGCAAAACACAGATATCCATGCACTCCACACCTGCCAAGCAAAATCACAGCAAAAAAATAGGTGATGGACTTGCTCATCATCCTTATTACACAAGACACACTGCGTATCATCCTGACTAATAATCCCCAGGCGGCTTAGCCGTTCCTTTGTATTCACCCTGCCTACCAGGACAAACTAGACAAACAGCTCCACTCTTGGCGGAGCCAACCCTTTCCAGATGGTCTTCGTAAAGCTGTAACTGGCGACATCCTCTGATAGCATTCCTTCTTGTAGCACATGCACAAAGGAGTTAGTCGAAAAAATACCAAGTCTATCATATTTCCACACGACTCTATCCTCCCTATTATTCACTAGTCTCACAGGTCTCAACACATCATGTAGCTGACTCAGTAATTCTACCTCCCACTGAAAGAGCTCACGCCTCCACTGGAAGTTCCAAATCCACTCTAACCCATCCCAAAACCCACAATCCCCAATAACCGACCCACATTGGTTTGAAAACAGAGAAGAGCCTGCGAAATCGATCTTTCAATGAACCACAATGCAACCAAACATCCTCCCAAAATCGAGTCTTTCGTCCGTCACCAACCTCCATAGCCAGACCTGTAATCATCTTATCCCTCAGATATTGCTCCTTGAAATCTATATGGCAGATATCCCTCCAAGGGCCTCCTCTAGTAGGGAGCACTTGCGTGGATAGTAACTCATTAGGCCTCAAGTTATTACATGAACAGACCACCTTCTTTCACAAAGGGCACTCTTCCTTTGTAAAACCCCAACCACTTGAACAATAGTGCGGTGTTCCGAACCATAGCATCTCCAACTCCCAGCCCACCGACTTTTTTAGGGCCTGCACCAACTCCCATTTTACCAACGCCATTCCCTGTTCCCCGTCCTCCTTACTCCACAGAAATCTTCTTTGTAGGGAAATTAACTTCTCCGCAACCGCTTTCAGCATCTTATATAGACTCAAATAATACACTTGTAAGCTATTCAAGATCGATTTTATAAGTACCAGCTTCCCCGCTTTGTTTAGCACCTTAGCTTTCCATAAGCTTAGTTTCTCCTCCACCTTATCAATGATAGGCTTCCAGGTCTTAACCAATCTTGGATTAGCTCCTAAGGGAACTCCAAGGTATTTAACAGGGAGGGTACCTTCCTTGCAACCCCATAGTCTACACATCCGCTGTACCCACTGCATTTCACAATTGAGTGGAATCAAGCTGAACTTGTCGAAGTTGATATTGATCCCTGACTTTAGCTCGAACCAGCACAGTAGCCGCTTGTAATTCTGCATGGTCTCATCATGTGGTGGGCAAAACAAGATAGTGTCGTCAGCAAACTGGAGGTGTGAGAGCTCCACACTGTCTCGACCAACCACCAAAGGGGAGATACCTGCCATTCCTAACTGCCTCACCAATCATTCTATGTAGGACATCCACAACTAGCACAAACAGGAATGGAGAAAGTGGATCCCCTTGTCTCAAGCCCCTTTCCATCTTAAACGGTTTAGTTGGTGATCCATTAATCAAAACTGACATCGAAGCTGTAGTCACACACTCCATAACCCAAGCCCTCCACCTGCGACCAAACCCCATCTTCTCCAGCACAATATCCACAAAGCTCCACTTGACTCGGTCATAAGCCTTTTGGAAATCTAACTTGATTATGGCTGCCTTCCCCTTTCTCCTTTTAAGCCAGTGCACTGTTTCACAGGCTATGAGAGCCCCATAATGATTTTTTCTACCTTGCACAAAAGCACTCTGAGTCTCCCCTACTAGCCTAGGCATCACTGCTCTCATCCTCCTAACAAGTACCTTTGAAATAACCTTATGCATACACCCAGCCATACTAATAGGCCTGAGGTCTTTCATCTCCTTTGCACCAGTGAACTTAGGGGCCAGCGCCACCCACGTAATATTGGAATCTGCGAGTAGCCTGGCTGTCTGAAAAAACCCCATAACCGCTCTTGTGAATTCCGCTCCAATCTCATCCCAGCATCGCTTAATGAAATTCATGTTGAACCCATCACATCCTGGCGCCTTCGAGGACTCACAATCCCACACTGCCTGCCTAATTTCCTCAGCTGAAGGCATCACCTCAAAGGACTTTGATTCTTCCGCATCTATCCTTCCCACTAGCCCATCTCGGAACCCCAGTAAAGGAGAGCTCTCCTAATGATACAGATCTTTATAAAACTCTCTAATAGCTACTTTAATTCTACCTTGGTTCCTTATCAGTCTTCCATTGGCTACCAAATTATCAATTCGATTATTCCTCCTTCTTGATAACGCTATATTATGGAAGTACCTTGTGTTTCTGTCCATTTCCTTGGCTTGCTGAGATCGAGACATTTGCTTCCAGTGGATTTCTTTTCTCACATACTATCGCTCACAGCAAGTAACTAGCGCCTTCCTTCTAGCCTCCATAGTAGCATCATACACTCCAGCACTTATTATATCATCAACATTTTTGATATCTTCCTCAAACTTCAAGATCTTATTGTTCATCTCGCCAAAGTTGTTCTTGTGCCAACTTCTCAACGGGCCCGTTAGCGCCTTCAATTTATCCGTAAATTGCAACTCCCCTAGACCCTCTCATTCCTCCTTAACCATACGAAGGAAGCCGTCATGTGTGAACCACGCGTCAAGACTCCAAAAAGGCTTAGGACCTCCCTTCATCCTCCGCTCCTCCACAATAATAGGGCAGTGGTCTGACAAGCCTCTTGGTCCTCCTCGTAGCCAAGTCTCAGGGAACTCCTCTAACTATTCCACACTTACCAAAACTCTATCAAGTCGACTGCACGAACGACCTCGAAACCAAGTAAACTTGCGGTCTGTAAGTGGCAGGTCCACTTAGTGCATGTCTTGAATCCAATTCTTAAACTCTTCTGCGGATACAGGCAGACTAACAGTACCTTTTCGTTCCTCTGCATACACTATTTCATTAAAATCCCCCATAAAGCAGCAGAGGATCTGGCACAACCCAGCAATGTAGCTCAACTCCTCCCACACCTGGCGCTTCTCTTCTCTACTATGTGCACCATAGATCAAGAAAAAAGCACAGTTGAAGCTATTCTTTAGCACAACACCTTCAACACATAACCATCTTTTCCCCTTATAACAGTTGTTCATCTGAAAAAATGTGTCATCCCAAATCATCAACAGTCCCGCCGATGCACCGTCCGACTCTACATATTCCCACCCTGTCCCGGTACATCCCCAAATCCTATTGACGTCAAACCTTGTCACCACCTGTCTCTTAGTCTCAATCAATCCTAACATGCTCAGGTTAAATTTATTTTTCAAATCCTTCACCATTCTCATCTTCCCATCACCCCGCAACCCCCTAACATTCCAATAACAGAAAGTCATTTTGAACTATTTTTACACACCTGGTTTTTAGTTTTTGGTCTGCACCGCCGCAACTTTACCTTTTGCTTTGCCAATTTTTTTTTGTGCTATTTCTTCATTTTGAGCCTGAAGAATTGCCATTATGTCCTCTTCCTCATTGCATAATATAGCCCCTGATTCCAAAGCCAGCTCCAATGTTTTTTTATTTTCCAATAGTTGCTCCTCCAAGCGCTGGTCATCTGTCTACACCCCATCAACCTGCTTACTGTTCAAGGCTAGCGTATTACTGGTCAGCCTCTGCTCCGTACCCCCCTGTTCAGCCTGAATCCTACATGTACCCCCTAGTCCAGGATCCCCATCCGCCATGCTTACCTCTTTCTCTTCCACCACACCATGACTGTCTCCACCCTCTTCGCTGCTCCCCGTTCCCGACGCCGCTGCTGCGCACTCCAGGTTCTCCGCCACTACGCCTGGAGGACTGTCTTCCTCCTTGTCAATACCTGCACACCCAGCATGACTCACCCTAGATCTTCTGCCGGTGCGGGTTCGGTCAACACCGTCGCGGACCAGCCGGCTCCCCTGATCTGACCTTCCCGGGCTCCCTTCGTTCCCAACCCCACAGTAGGTGTCGCACTCCCCAGTAAGGCAGTGCACCTCGTTCTCGAGGGAACCCTGCTGCGCCTTCAGGAGTGGATTGGCGGGTTGCAGAGCGCTCTTCTCCTAACCCGGTTCAGGTCCAGCAGCTGATGGAATAAGGCCCAGCCCAATATAGCAACCTTCCAGCCTCCTGTCATTGTTCCTGGCCCATTCCTTAGAGCATCCTCCATTTTTTCTTTTTTGTTTTTCAAAGTTTTTTGTCCGTTGCAGCCCATTAAGCAAGGAAGGGAATTCACAAGTAATCGTACGATCGGATTATAACTGGAAGTGTTTTCACGCTCAAAATATGAGATTTCTTGATTGACGCCATCAATGATTTGATTCGTTACTATTTTTGCGCAATTTTGATTTATACTGCCTTTAACCCAATCATTTAAAAAATCAGCAGGAATTACCATCTTACCCTCGTCATCTTCCCCTCCTTGGTTCACCACCATCAGCGACGCTTCATCTTGCTCAGCTCCCTTTGATGAAAATAGTCGCTTTTCCTGCCTATAAACTCCTTCCGTACTCATAATTGCTATGTTCTGATGCAATATCTCATCAGTTATGACTCCACTGTCCATAAAACAATCCCTGGCCTGTATGCCACCTATTCCATGCCCAACCTCCTTGACCAGAACGTCGTACCTCTCAGAGCCAACAGCGACACAAATCCGCTCCTGGATCACTTCCATAGCGTCCGTATCAACTAAGACACGGTCTACAGTGAAAGCACTGCATAATTCTGTCTCTTTCGCACACCCAACTACTGTTCCCTAAAGACCGCCTATCAAGTTAAAATTGTCAACTGACCATGCATGCAACGGGAGGCCGTAGCATTCGAGCCACACCCTTCTGGTATCACTGTGCTCCAATTCATTCCACTTCCTTACTTTATGAAAAGTTTGCAAGAGATCATTCAACTTAAACGTGTAAGTTTCGTCCGCATTTAGGACAGTATCAAAGGTCAAAAGAGTTTTATGATCTCCCAGATCCCGAACTTGGACGACAGAAGGCAGCTGCCTAGCTATTGTACCCCTCAAGGAATTAAAATCAATCGGCTTCGTTGTAATCCCTACAAGGCTTCGCTGTAGCCATTCAATATTATCTGGCGCCACTGCAGCTTCCAGTACCTTAGTCTCGCCAATCTCATGCCCAGTCTTTATAGTTTCCTTCGTCCTTCCCTCTGTCCCAGTGAGCAAGGATTCATCGTGTCTAATCCCTTGTGATTGCTTAACCGATGGGTCTGGTGCATGATCTTCCCGTCGTTGCTTCTCCACGTTCGTTGGTCCCGAGGTTCTTCTGTACCTAGCCTCTCCTACAAAGAGGATCTTGCTTCTCAGCCTCAGACGATTCATTTTCGCTATAGCTTTCGATACCCCTCCTTTCGTCGTGTATCGGATGAAGGCAAA
The DNA here is from genome assembly GCF_003086295.3 of Arachis hypogaea. Taxonomy (NCBI): domain Eukaryota; kingdom Viridiplantae; phylum Streptophyta; class Magnoliopsida; order Fabales; family Fabaceae; genus Arachis; species Arachis hypogaea. The sequence continues at coordinate 6,445,127 of NC_092044.1, read as the reverse complement.
TATGTAGATCTCTCCGTTTTTCCATTTTTTGGACAGATATATATCGTTGATGCGCCCAGTCCAGTTGAATAACTAAAACAATTCTCTTTTTGATATATCTTTCGGGAGATTATCCACAAAAATGGAGAAAAACTCAGATTCTAGCCGTCGATACTCTTCTCTGTTCCAAATCCTGGGTTCCTTGCCCTGTTCCTTAGACCTACCCCTTGACTATGTTTCCCACCCATACTCTCGCTTTCTCTCGCTCTCGCTCTCTCTCTCTCTCTCATCATGCCTCGGTTAATTTCGCTCTCATCATGCCTATATTATTTTATATCTATATAGCACGTTAATAATCCATAATAAAATATTATTTTTCTTGCGATTCCTGGGTGCCTGGAAACTTAAATCTGGAATCAGATGCAATGGAAGACCCAAAGTAAAAAAAACTAATTAAAAATTTGAATAAGATATTCAAATGAACCACATCGCTAATTCTTGACCGGTGTATATATATACACACAGCACTATAGCATAAGGAGGATCACAAAGCTCTAAAACATTAAATACATCATTAAATTTAATTAATTAAGGTCTTCATCACAATATATCATAATCATACACAACAAAGCAGCAACATGAGTTCTAATAATTTCTCCAGCAACAATAGCGGGGAGCAAACCATGACAGGAGTGTTGAATTCAACTGGGCCCACATCTGGAGAAGGCAACAACTCCATATTTTGCTCCAATTGTATTAAGCTGCGAGGTGGTGGCTTTAAGTCGTGTTTCGCAAAAATTAAAATTCGAAGCTGCTTTATTACCTGCTGTCCTTGTCCCTGTTGTTGTTGTTTTGATAAGTCATAATCATCTCAATTAAAATGTTTTAGAATGATGTTAATTATATAATAGTAACTATCATAATATTTTTCTTAGTAAGATAGATTCTATTACTATATATAGGTGGATTCTAATAAAAAAACACTCTTCCTTGTCTTTGAAATGTAATAACTATCATTATCTTAAATTTTGTCTTATTATCTTTGCATTGTGATCCAATTACTACTATCTAATATTGTGTTTTATAGAAGTTTTCATATATCTGAATGCTAATAATATAATAATGATTGTAGCAATTCTGATCTAATTCTACTCATAATAAAAAGCTCGCATACATGTTAATTGTGTCTTTAGCATCATATTTGTTGTACTAAGTTCGGGTTTTTTCCCTAAAAATACAAGTGGAAAAAAAATAGTTTTATGTGAAAAGGTTTTTAAAAAAATGGATCATTATATAAAAAATGTATACATGAAAAAAAAGGAAGATTCAAAATATTATAAAATGGACACTAAAATCAAATCAATGTATTTGAACCTTAGTTCAGTGTAAAGATTAACACTCTTTCTTTCTCCTTACTCATTTCTTTATTTTTAGTCCTTAATTTTTTTTAAATGACCACTTTAGTTTCTAATATGAGAAATGTTATTTATACACTAAAATCAACCACTAAAATCAGTCACCAATATATTTGTGTATAAATATATGTATGGTTTAATTTATTTTCAATGTGTATTTATATTCCAACATATATTTTATATTAGTAGCTTATTTTAATAGCTGATTTTAGTATACACGTTACATAATCCTTCTAATATTTGTTTATTACTCATTAGTTCCTAAACTTATTAAAAGATATGTATTGCATAACTAATTTGTTCCAAATTTAGTAATTGTTACAATAATTAAAATGTTAGAGAAATAATAATTTAAAATTATTTTATTTAATTTAACATCTATAATCTAATATGACAACATACATTTATAATTATACATTTATTCAAGAAATAATTAATGAAGACAAACAAAGACCAAAAAATAAGTTATGATTACGTATAATGAAAGACAGAATAATGTCTTTCAAATCGTTTGGGAAAAAAACCCCTCAAACTTGTAGATTCAAGTTCAACATGAGTGAACATTGAATTTTCAACACGAGTGGCGATAATTTCAAAATGACTCCCTTAAGATAGGCAACTCAGGCCAAAATGAATTTTTTCGCAAGAATTTGAATAATATATAATTATTGACTATGTTACATGTCCACTAAAATTAATAACCAAAATTAGTTATCTGTATGGTTAGTCGGTTACTGGACGGTTTAGAGATACTTGTCGGGTGCAAAGATGGGGCCTGATATCGGTTCGGGTTTGGGGCGCGAGTTGAGAGAGCATCCGACTTTCCAAGCTCTTCGTGAGTTGAGGGGGGTGCCACCTGCAATGACACTCCAACGCTCAAGTCAGAAGGTGTGCAGGTGGTATGAGAATAGGGGATATGATGACGTATCTCTGGAGAGGGGTAGGGCCCTCCCCTTATATACCCTGTCAGTAGGGCGGGCCCCACAGGGGGAGGCCACCTTCCAGGAAGCTTCGTGCCCCACAACTGTTATGCAGTTGGCCAAAGGGATGCGTGTCCGAGTCGCAGAACCGGACGGGTTGTGGACGCCCTTCCGATCGCACAGATCGGGTTATTTGTGGGCCGGGTCGGCCGCTATGCCAGTTGGACCGGGCCGCAACAGTGCCCCCAACGCGTCAGCTATGGCTATGAATGCCATTGGTGGCGCGTTTTGCTTTCTCTTTCGCGAGTCGTCGCCTAGTCGGTCGTCCGTGGGAAGGACGCGCCTTCTGCGCGCGGGTATGCCTGTTCGTGATTTGGGAGCATCTTTTGTCGCCTCGTTCTTCGCGTTGAGCATTTAATGCTCTTAATGGGTAATTCAAAACCCCATGAAAAAAGACTAATTTGCCCCTGCCTTTCACGCTTTTTAGAGTTGGTTTCTTTTCAGTTTTTCTCTGGTTTCATTATATTATCGCTTCGTTTCTTTTGCTTCCTCCATTTTCTTCCAAAATCTTTGCTACGAGCCCCTGCTTTGTTCAGATCTTTCCCAGCTTTTCGATCCTTCCTGATCATTGCCAATATCCTGGTAAGCTCCCTATTCTTTTCTTTGGTATTATGGAGTTGCTTATTTTCATTTTTCGTCTTCCTGTCGTTGCACTCTTGATTTGAATTGCATGTTTACTGGCGTTTTAGCATTAGGTAGATACTGTAGGGGGTTACCATTCTAGGATTTTTTTTTCTGGCCTTACTATTGGTTGTAGATTTATACCTTGTTTTGTAGTTGTCGAATAGGTGAGTTATAGTTTCTGGTATTATTACCAGCTTCTCGGCCTTTTAGACTGATATTGGGTGGTGCCCCCACTGTAGGTATGGCTCAGCGTCCTGTCGTGAGGGTCATGAGACCGGCACCCTATGACCGATATGCTTGGGTGACTTCGGATGTGAAGGACGCCCCTAATCAAATGTCCCTAGAGGAACTTACGGAGTTCCGACAGGCCGACTATCTTTGTGGAGGAACCGACGAAGAGGCTAATTATGCAGCTTTCGTTCCTGCCGACAATGAACGAATATATCAATTAAATATGCACTCTCCCCAGGTCCCTGATTGGATGTGATTGTATAAGACCATGTTTACTCACTTGGGAGTTCGCCTTCCCTTCTCCCCTTTCCAAATGGTGCTACTTAATCGTTGTGACGTGGCGCCGTCCCAATTGCATCCGAACAGCTGGGCTTCCATCCGCTGTTTTGAGATGGTGTGTGAGCATCTGGAGTTGCCGATCTCCGTCGAAGTGTTTCTTTTTCTTTTTATTTTAACAAATCCTTCCAAAGAGGGGAGAGCTAAAAAGGGCTACATGTCCTTCCGGGTGGCCCAAGGCTGGAGGATCTTCGGCGTCTTCGAAGATTCCTATCACGATTTTAAGGATAAGTATTTCAAGGTCCGTCCCGCAGAAGGTCGGCATCCCTTTTGGCTGACATTAGAAGGGGAACGTCGCATACCGACTTACTAGAGTTTCGGGGCGGGAGCTAACGCCTTTACCAAAATAACATATAAAGGGTTATCTCCTGAGTACAAGAGGGTTGCCAACGTATTGTTGGCTGCTTTTAGGAAGAATCTCGTTGATTTCTATCTCCTCATGGGTGATCGGGACATGGCTAGGAATTATATATGTAAGTAGCCGTATGGCGATTTACCCGTGTTTATAATTGTCCTTTTTGTTGTTTCGGTTTGACGACTAACAGGCTCTTGTGTTTTGTTGCAGTGTCAATGTCTGCCGAGGTAACAAGACTTGATGCTTTGTTCAACATCTTCTTAGCTGATGGCAGTGATGATGACTCCGCTACTCCTGCCCAGGAGGTGCCAGCTGACGATGTCATTGAGCCTGAGCTCCCATCCCAACCTACTCAGGGGGAGGGGCATGGAACCAGCACCACTTCGGGTCCTCAGCAGGAGGCAGGGGCTGGTTCGGGTCCCCGACCAGAGGGGGATCTGGGGGACGAGGAGGAGGGTGACGAATCAAGGAAAAGGAAATCGCCTTCTAGTCCTGAAATTGAAGTGTTGGTTGAGAATCCTAAGAAGAGGAGGTCGTCTTCCAGTCCGGAGGGGGATCTCACCGTTATGGAGAAGAACTTTGATACCAGAAAATTTATCAATTCCCAGCTGCTTCCCGGCACTGAGGAATTCTTTTACGGTGGGGACCTTGCTTCGCAAGCAAGGTGGATGTACCGAACTTTGCATCGAGGAGCAGCTATAGCGAGGAAGGTGGAATCTGCCTTGGCGGAAACACGGTATTTGGGAACAAAACTTGAATCTTCTGTCAAGGCCAATGCCAAGTACAGAGATGAAGTAAAGTTGCTTCGGAAACAACTTGCTGCTGCCGAGGAGAGGGCCAAGGCAGCCGAGGAGAAGGTAAAGGTTGCTGAGGAGGAAGTCAAAACTGCTAAGGAAAAGGTTAAGACTGCTGACGCCTCCGTGGCGCGTCTTATCGAGCGAGAGCTCACCCTGGAAAGTCAACTTAATACTGCTCAGGGTCAGGTGGTCACGCTGGAGAAGGAGCGTGATGAGGCCCTCTCGTCGGCCAAGGCGGCCCAGGGTGAAGCTGCTGAAGCAGGGCAAGAGTACCATCTTGATGACTGAGGAGGCCTTCAAGGCTCAAGTGAAGCTACTGGCTCCCAATTTCGATACCTCGGCTGTTGGCGTTTTCAAAACTATTAGGGATGGCAAGATTGTTGACATGCCGACGAAGTAACTTTTAGCTTTGTATACTGTAAACTTTTGTGGATTTAGAACTTTCGTAATTTTAACAAATATGCTTGCCGTTTGGTCGGCATATACCGAACTACTTCTCTTCTAGCTTTGTTGGTAATCCTTTTATTTTGTATCCTCTTTACCGTTCTGTTAGTAGTCGGCTATTTGTTTATATTTACTTACCGTTTTGCTGGTAATCGGTGAAGCCGGACCGTGGCTTTTATTGTTTTAGTAACCGCGCACGACGACGTTCTTTACTTTGGTGGTTTCCAGGGTGATCAGTCCCGGCATACCGTTTCGTTGTTTAACCGGCGTAGCCATTCAATTAGCGATGCTCAACGTAAAAAAGAAACGACAAATAGTAGATGAATAATATAGGTAAATGGTTCTAAGACAAGGTAATAGTAAATATATGACAAAGGCAAATAAGTCAACAGAAAATAACACAGGTCTTACTAAACTGTTTACAGCGGCAGGTCATCTGCTCGGTTGGCACTTCTTGCTTACTATGAATAGAATCTCCTTAAGTTGCCCGCATTCCAGGTCCTCAAAACTTCCTTGCTGTCCAGCTGCTCTAACTTGTAGGCGCCATCGCCGAGGACCTCCTTCACCTTGTATGGGCCTTCCCAGTTTGCCGCCAACCTTCCTTCACCCGGAGTCGGTAGCCCTATGTCGTTGCGCCGCAAGATCAGGTCGCTCCATTCAAATTCTCTCTTGAGTACCTTGGCATTGTAACGTAGGGCCATTCTTTGCTTTAACGACATTTCTGATAGATGGGCCGTCTCCCTGGCCTCGTCTATCAAATCCTTTTCTACGGCTTCCTCAACTCCTCCTAGGAGCATCCGTGGGCTAGGCTCGCCGATCTCCACAGGTATTATTGCCTCTACCCCATATGTGAGTCGGAAGGGGGTCTCCCTGGTAGATGATTGCTACGTCGTGCGATAGGACCAGAGGACTGAGGCTAACTCGTCCGCCCATGCCCCCTTTTCTGGTCAAGTCTCTTCTTGAGGCCTTGCAGGATAACCTTATTCGCAACCTCAACTTGATCGTTGGTTTGGGGATGCTCTACTGACGAGAATTTTTGCTTTATGCCCAGGCCGACAAGGAACTCTCCGAATTTCTTATCAGCGAACTGGGTCCCGTTATCCAAGATAACGACTTTCGGGATTCCAAACCTGGCTATCACAAGTCTCCACATGAACTTCCGATAGTTTGCCGAGGATATACTAGCTAACGGCTCGGCTTCTATCCACTTGGTATAATAATCGATGGCCACTATTAAGTACTTGACCTGCCCTAGCCCGATCAGAAAGGGTCCTAACAGGTCGATTCCCCATTGCGAGAAAGGTCGGGAAACCGTTAGTAGGCTTAGCTCGGCCACTGGTGCTTTGTGGAAGTTGGCGTTCTCTTGGCATCTTTTGTACCTTCTAACGAATTCTTTAGAATCTGCCATTATAGAGGGCCAGTAATAACTAGCTCTGACAAGCTTTCTGGCTAGGGCCTTTCCTCCGATGTGGTGGCCGCAGCATTTCTCGTGGACTTCTCTATGGACGTAGTTTGTTTGGTCAGGATGCAGACGCTTCAACAGAGGTTGGTTAAGCCCCTTCTTAAACAATTGGCCTTGTATGATTGTATACTTGGATGCTTCTCGCCTTATTGTCTTTGCCGCCTTCTCGTCGCTGGGGAGTTTGGCCTTTTCCAAGAAATCGATGATTGGGCTCATCCAGGAAGGATCTACCTGGGTCAGATGCAACGACACTGTCGGTTCCTTTATCAAACCCTGAATGAGAGATCGGTTCCCCGTCCCTGGTTTTGTGCTCGCCATCTTTGATAGGAGGTCTGCCCGTGCGTTCCTCTCTCTCGGTACGTGCTGAACTGTGACCTCCTCAAATTGCTTACTCCATTCCCTGACTTTCTCCAGAAATTTCTGTAATAGTGAATCTCTGGCGTGGTAGGTCCCATTGATCTGCGAGGTCACGACCTGTGAGTCGCTACATATTTCCAGTTTGGTAGCTCCAACCTCTCTTGATAGAGCTAGGCTGCCTAGTAAGACCTCGTATTCTGCTTGATTGTTTGATACCGGGAATTTGAACTTGACTGACTGCTCGTATACAACTCCACTTGGGTTCTCTAAGATGATTCCTGCTCCTCCGAACATTTGGTTGGATGCTCCGTCCACATGGAGCTTCTACCGTGTGCTCGGAGTCCCGGCAGGGTCCCCTATGACCTCTACCAGGAAGTCAGCCATGGCTTGAGCCTTGATCGCGTGCCTGGGTTTATACTGCAAGTCATATTGGGAGAGTTCAACAGCCCAAGTCATCATTCTACCCGCCAGATCAGGTTTCTGGAGTACTTGGTGGATTGCCTGATCCGTCCTGACGATTACTTAGTGCCCTTGAAAGTACTGTCGCAGCCTGCGGTACGAGGTCAGGAGCGCATATGCCACCTTCTTCAGCTTGCTGTACCTTAGCTCTGCTCCTTGTAGTGCCTTACTCACGAAATATATTGGTTGTTGGATCTTCCCTTCTTCTCGCACCAAGACCGCTGCCAATGCCTCATCGGTTACTGCCAAGTACAAGTACAGTGCTTCTCCATTCTTAGGCTTCCCTAGGACGGGTGGTGCCGAGATTATTTCTTTGAAGTGCTTGAAAGCCTTCTCGCATACCGGGGTCCACTCGAACGCTATCCTCTTTTTCATCAAGTTGAAGAAGGGTAGCGCTTTGGCCGCCGACACACTGAGGAAGCGGGACAGCGCGGTGAGTCTGCCCGCCAACCTTTGGACATCTTTCACGCATCTCAGGCTCTTCATTTGTAGGATTGCTTTGCAATTTTCCGGGTTGGATTCCACTCCTCTCTGGGTTATCATGAACCCCAAGAATTTCCCGGCTTCGACGGTAAAGGCACACTTGAGTGGATTGAGCCTCATGCCGTGTTGTCGAAGAGAGGAGAAGACGTTCTCTAGGTCAATGATGAGGTCCTCAGCCTTGGTGGTCTTGACCAAGATGTCGTCTACGTACACCTCTACCGTCCCGCAGATGAGGTCTTTGAATATCTTATTCATCAGCCTTTGGTACGTAGCCCCTACATTCTTCAGTCCGAACGGCATCACCTTGTAGCAGTATGTCCCTCCTGGCATTATAAATGCCATTTTCTCCTTATTTGGCCGGTGCATCAGTATCTGATTGTACCCGGAATAGGCATCCATGAAACTCAAATATCGATACCTGCTGCCGCGTCAATAAGGGCATCAATGTTGGGAAGGGAGAAAGAATCCTTGGGACATGCTTTGTTGAGATCGGAATAATCCACGCGCATTCTCTATTTTTCACTGGGATTTTTAACTAGGACTACGTTCGACAGCCAAGTCGAGTAGTCGAGTTCCCGGATGAAGCCCACTTCTAGTAGATTGGCCATTTGCCTGGCCACCTCTTCTGCCCTTTCTTGGGACATTTTCCTCCTCCTTTGAACCACCGGCTTTGCTTCTGCTCTTATGGCTAGTTGGTGTGACATGAACTGGGGGTCTATACCCGGCATGTCGGCCAGAGTCCAGGCAAACAAGTCGCCGTTAGCTCTGATCATCTCCATCAGGGGTTCTTTCAAGTCGTGAGGCAGGTTTCTGTTTACAAAGGTGAACTTTTCATCCAAATCGCCGACCCTGAACTTTTCGAGGTCCCTTTCAGGTTCTGGCCTGGGCTTGTCATCAACCCTGACATCTAGGTCGGCGCGGAAGACACCGGATGCTTCCTTAGATTTCTTCCTTAGAGTAAGGCTGGCATTGACGCATGCGACCGCCGTTTCCAAATCTCCCCTGACGGTCCCCACTGATCCGTCATCAGCAACAAACTTCATTAGCAGTAGTTTGGTACAAATAACTGCTCCAAACTCGTTAATGGTTCCTCCCCAAGATGAGGTTGTAGGCCATGGAGTCTCTTAAGACAACAAACTCTACCATTAGCGACCTCTTCCCTCGACCTCCGCCAATAGAGACAGGGAGGGAAACTACTCCGTCAAGCTTGATGAAGTTATCAACCAGGCCGACAACGCCGTGTTGGTGGCCCCTCAAGTCGGCATCCCATAGGCCTAAAGCATCAAATACATTACGGAACATGATGTTGGAATCGTCTCCCGTGTCTACTAGGATCTGTTTTACCAGGGCGGTGCCTACCCTGGCCGTGATCATCATCAGAGGGTTCTCCGTCACATCGTCAAACCATTGGTCTTCGGGGCCGAATGATATCGACGGTACCCTCTGGGAGGGCAGCGTGGAGCCAGAAGACATGGCTAAGACCTTGGCGTCCTTCTTGCTAGCCGATTTCGATCTAGGGGGAACGTCTCTCCCGATCATTACATTTACAACAGTGAGGCCACGTTCATTATCCTCCTCAGGCTCTCATCTTTGTCTCACGGCACAGTTTTTGTCCTTGCTGGACCATTCGTGGTCCCGCCTCCTCGGTTCCCTTATAAGGTGGGAGAAATCGGCCAGCTTTGCCTCCCGAATGGCCTGCTCCAGGGCGTCTTTAAGGTCGAAGAAGTCTTGGGTCTTGTGGCCATAGCCCTTGTGGTAATCGCAATAGAGGTTTTTCTTTCCTCTCGTCCTATCCTTGAGCTGTCGGGGCTGCGACAAGATGCCCTTGTCTACAATCTTCTAGTAGACTTCAACGATTGGAGCTGTCAGGGGGGTATAGTTGGTAAACTTTCCTACCCGGGAAAACGACTTGAAGGTTTTAGCTGATCCTCCGTCTTTGGAGTGCTCCTTTGACCTTTCCCCGCCACTGAGCGGGCGAGCATTGGAGGAAGCGGGCTGCCACGACCTGGCTGATTCTTCATCATTGATATATTCCCTAGCCACGTTCTGAATTTCTTGCATTGTCCAAACGGGTTTGGTGGTAAGGTGTTTCCTGAAATCCTCATTCAATAACCCGTTGGTCAAGCATAGGCTGGCTACCGAATCGGTTAAGCTGTCGATCTCTAAGCACTCGTCATTGAATTTATCCAGGTATTTCCTGGTCGGCTCGCCGGTTTTTTGTGTTACTCCCAGTAGATTGATCGAGTGCTTCGTTTTGGCGATACGTGTAGTGAACTGAGCCAAGAAAGCGCAACTGATGTTGGCAAAGGAGGTTATGGAGCCTTGAGGGAGGGCGTTGAACCAACGAATTGCCGGCCCAGCTACGGTTACAGGGAAAGCGCGACACCTTACTTCATCGCCCACCCCTTCCAGGTTCATCCTGGCCTCAAAGGTCGTTAGGTGCTCCTGGGGGTCTTGGGTCCCATCATACTTCATGTTCGTTGGCTTATCGAAGTGCTTCGGTAGCCAGACTTCCAAGATCGAGTGATGGAAAGGAGTTGCTCCTATGACCACCGGTTGTCGCCTTTTCCTCGTTCTTTCTCTACTGTCTTCCCTGTGTGGTCGGCTTCTCCTTGACCTCTCTCTGTTGTCTTCTTACTGTGGTCGGGTTTTTCTTGGTCTTTCTCTGCTGCCTTCTCGGTCTTCTTCTACAGCTTCTCTCATCGGTGATCGGGAGTAAATCACAGGATCTCGTCGTCTCCTTGGAACTTCCCTACTTTCCTGGCTCTCAGACTCTGTCTGGGGGCTTGGAGTGCGCCTGGAGTGACTTCTTCGGAGGCTTCTTTCTCTCCTTTGAGGAGATCAGGAACGCTCTTGACTGGGAGTCGGTTGATGGCGTTCTCTGTTGGCCACTTCCCGTTCTAGGTTTTGCACTCTGTGGCACAGTTGTTGTATTATTCTTACGCTATCACTGCCTGTTCCTCCAAAGGGTCGTCTCTCGGGTTGTCGCGGGGGGGGGGGGAGATCTGGTGCGCTCGCGAGTGGGAGCGCCTGTGGCTACCCTACCGCTTCTGGGGTCCATTCCCTCCCCGCAGGGCTCGCCTTCGTCGTCCGCCCTTACTATGCCCAAAATAAAGTCCATGTCCCCACAGACGACGCCAATGTACGATTAGTCGATTACCGGACGGTTCAGGGATGCTTGTCAGGTGAAAAGGTGGGGCCTGGTATCGGTTTGGGTCTGGGGCACGAGTGGAAAGAGTAGCCAACTTCCCGAGCTCTTTGTGAGTTGAGGGAGGTGCCACCTGCAATGACACTCCAACCTCAAGTCAGAAGGTGTGCAGGTGGTATGAGAATAGGGGATATGGTGACGTACCTCTGGGGAGGGGTAGGGCCCTCCTCTTATATACTCTGTCAGTAGGGCGGGTCCCACAGGGGAAGGCCACCTTCTAGGAAGCTTCGTGCCCCACAACTGTTATGCAGCTGGCTAAAGGGGCGCGTGTTCGGGTCGCAGAACCGGACGGGTTGTGGACGCCCTTCCGATCGCGCGGATCGGGTTGTTTATGGGCTGGGTTGGCTGCTGTGCCAGCTGGGCTGGGCCGCAACATTATCAATATAAAATATATGTTAAAATATAAATACACATTAAAAGTAAATTAAATCACACATATATTTATACATAAATACATTAGTAGTTAATTTTAGTGATTGATTTTAGTGTACAAATAATATTTTTGTATAATTATATACTATATGTATGAACAATTTCTTTTGCAAGAATATGAATAATACTATGTGAACAAATATGAAAAAAAAAATTAACTCTTAGTTGTATAATAATTGTACAAAAAGATTATTTATATAGCATTATTGATAATAAAAACTAAAAAGAAAAGAAAAGTAAGAATAAGTCAAAAGTGGCAATACTATATATTATACAATAAATGAGTTTAGTGATCTCATCTGTTGTATCATCATAGTGACCTCATCTCTTAGTTGTATCATTCAAAGAATATTTTTTAGTTTAGACATGAAGCAACAAAATGAGTTTCTTTTATATATGAGACAAAAAAATATTTAAAAAAATTAATCTAAAGTAATATAAAATTAATTATTTTATTTTTTGTAATTTTAATTATTGTAAAATAATTAAATAATATTAAATAAAATAAATAACTAATTATAAATATCACATGTATAAAATTATAAATATTAAATTAAATGTGATAACTTTAATTATTAAATTAAATAATTATTAAAAGAAGCCTGCAATATGCAAACGGTAAGCAACAAAGTTTATATCATATTCCATGTCATTTTCTTTTAAATTATTTATTCTTAAGGATGGAATAGGATGCAAAGTTAAGGAGGCGAAGTAAAAAAATTAACAAGCTAAATCAAATGCAAAATGACCCATCCTTTCCAATATACAAAATTTTTAAGTAAAATCACAAATAAGTCTTTGAAGATTTATACTTTAAATAAATTAATTTTTGAAAAAAAAATATTAATAAAGACTTCTATCATAATAGATAAGGACAATTATTAGTCCTTATAATTGGGATAGAAAATTTTAATTTAAATTTCAGTTGTTTATATTCTTATCTTAGAAAATTTTATTAGTCTTTTTTTTTTAAGAATTAATTTGTCCAAAAATATAAACTTTCAGAAGACTTATTTGTCAATTTATTCTTAATGGATTAAAGTTTAACATAGCGCTCAAATATTATTTCATCCAATAAGAAGATATACGTGATTTCAGGCTTCAACCAAAGTAGGAGGAATTGCTTAAGCACTATATATTCAATTCTTTATATATTGCAAGTAATTAAAACCTTATATATTAGAGTAATTCTTCGCATACAAGCGATTAAGGCTTGTAAGCCTTACAAGTTCAATTAAAACTAACGCTCAAAATACGCTTCCAACCATTCTTCTTCCTCTTTGTCTTCTCCTTCTTCTTTTCTTTCGTTTCTTGCCTTCTCTTTCTCCTTTTTCTTCTTCTTCTTGCTGCACATTCTTCTTCTCCTTTTCTTTCGTTTCTGCACTTTCTTCTTCATCGTCTTCCTCTTCTTCTTCATTTACGTTCTTTTCTCTCTGTTTTATCTTTTTTTTTTCGATTTTTCATGATGAAATCGTTTTTGAAGAAGAAGAAGCAGTAGAAGATGAGGAGGAGAAAGAGAAAGAGTTCTGAATTATGCATAAAATGTATTTTAACGAATTTTGGGTGTATTTCTTTAAATCCTTTGGGTGTATTTTCTGTAATCCTTTGGGTGTATTTTCTATAATCGTTTGGGTGAATTCCTGTAACCATTTGGGTGTATTTCTGTAATCCTTTGGGTGTATTTCTGTAATCATTTTGGGTGTACTTCTGTAATCGTTTGGGTGTATTTCTGAAGTTCCATTATCTTCAAAATGATTACAGAAATACACCCAAAATTCGTTGCATAATTCAGAACTCTTTCTCTTTCTCCTCATCTTCTGCTGCTTCTTCTTCTTCAAAACGATTTCAAAGCTTGATTTCAGAAACCATGAAAATAAAAAAAAAACGAAGAAGAAGAAGAGGAAGAGGAAGAGGAAGAGGAAGAAGAAGAACCGTTCTGAGTGTAGCGCTTTGAAAATAGGAAACGTTGAATAACGCATTAAAAGGCCTAGTAACTTGTAAGACTTGTAAGTCAAAAAGACTTGTATATGTAGCACTCCTCTATATATTAATATCAAAAAGGCAACTATAATCCATAAATAATGGTAAAATATTTTTGTTATAATCCCTGCCTGGATATATGGAAATCTAGAATCAGATGCAAATAATTAAAGTTAAGGATCCAAAGTAAAAAAAACTAATTAAAAACCTGAATAAGATATACAAATAAACCATGCCTAATCCTTGTCCAATGGCATAAGGAGGATCACTAAGGTCTAAGACATTACATAATTGAATTGAATTAAGGCCTCCATAATATATCATACACACCAAATTAAAGAAGCAACATGAGTTCTAATAATTATTCCAGCAACAATAGTGGAAAGCAAAACACCAAAGGTGCGGTAAATTCAAGTGGATTCACATTTGGAAAAGGGAACAACTCCATGTTCTGCAACTGTGTTAAGCTGCCGGGTGGTGCTCTTTGTGGTGTTTTATGCCTTTGGCAACAAGTTTCTGGTTGCTTTAAGTCATGTTTGGCCATTGTTAAGATTCCAAGCTGCTTTACCTGTTGCCCCTGCCCTTGTTGTTGTTGTTTTGCTAAGTCATAATAATCATCTCATATGAAATACTTAGCATCATCTTGTTATATTTAAATCTTTGTCGTTAGTTAACTTGTCTTATATGTTATATGGTTCATGTTAGAATCTTTCTTACTAGCTAGTTTGTGTCAAAATTTTATGGTATCATCATAAAATTTACTATTGATTAGTGAGATGGTGAATTCTACAATTGACTATTATTATGATAAATATAAAAGATATATAATTTTAAAAATATATAAAAATATTATTGAATAGTAAAAAATATAATTTTAATTATATTTTTATGTATTGTCAAAATTTTAGAATTATCTTATGTTTTTATAGCCACTAAAATGATAGTCATGATAGTATTCACTTTAGTTAGTAACATAGATTCGCCAATCAGTCTTGGCTCTAATGGCATATCTTTCCCTCCTCACTTTAAAGGTCTAGGGTTCAAAATGCAATTAAGGAAAAAATGTGATAAAAATGTGTGAGAAGTACCTAGGATTGAGGTTGTCCAATTCACCGACAAAAAAAAAAATAAAAAGTTAGTAAGATAGATTCTATTAGAGCTATACATATATAAGAGAATCTAAGTATTCACATGAGATGATTTTAGTCTGATATTTAAAAAAAAAAAAAAATCCTGTGTTAGACCTCCTTGTCTTTGAAGAGTAATAATTATCATTATACTCTTGTCTTATTTTATCTCTGCATTGTGGTCTCATTGTTACTAGTATTGTGTTTTATACTTTTATAAAAGTTCTCATGTATCTGAATACTAATAATAATTGTAGTAGTTCTAATTCTACTGGTATTAAAGAGCTAGCATGTTAATTGTCACTTGAGTTTTATATTTGTCTACTAGTAGGCATATAAAGGTTCAAACCATTTTCCCGTACAAATACAAATAAATAAATAAGAGAGTAGTTTTATATGAAAGTTTCAAAAAAAGGATCTTTAAATCTTATATCAGTATCCAAGATTAGAACATATATAAGAGATGTATAGATTTTTAGGGAAAAAACGATAAAAAGATAAAAAGGAAGGAAAATTTAAAATATTCATTAACATCAAATAATTATATTTGAAACTCAATTCAGAGTAAGCATTATCACTCTTTCTTTCTCCTTACTCATCTCCTTATTTTATGAATAAATTCTTAAATCAGTCCTTATTTAGTAATTGTTCCAATAATTCAATTTACTTCCATTTTATTTCAAACATCCTGATTCCTGAAGCAGCTTGAAATAGCTAACCCATCTTCGTGGATGAAAAGAAAAATCATAGGCAAGAATATAACTCGATTCAATTTATCTAATTTTCAAAAAATTACTTTTGCACTCGTTGCATAAATCCGACGACTCACCGAAAGAATGATGAGTGAACAGTTTCCTTTGTATCCTAAACTTACAGGGGAAAAAATGTGAATAGAAAGTCCTATTTTTTTCAATGTCTCTAAATACATTTTAAGATTTTCAATCTGCAACTATTTTAACAGGAATTTCAGGACTCAAAAAAATAATACACAACAATGCCTTCATAAATAATAATTTAGGATAACAGGTTAGATAACCAAGGCATCCATATCGGGCACCCGGCTGGGAGCTTTATTTTTGTCCTTTGGATTATCCACAATAGCTGCCTCCGTTGTTGTCAGTAGCAATGAGACACTGCAATTAGAAAAAATTAATTTAAGTATGATATTAATTCCCAAAACTTTTCATACTGCCTTGCTTAAATAAGTGCGGATTTCAGTTTCTGAGTATTAAAGAACAAGTTAATTAACAATAAACCACTGCTAATAAGATCAAACGTTTCGATTTAAGCATCCCTAGTCTGCACAACATTAAAAATATTGTTGTTGCGCACCAAGTCCATTCAACATTTACATTATCAAAATTTGTAATTATTTAAATTGTTATCAGCTCATGACAATTTCATAAATTGAACTGTATCTAGGTAAAAATAACTGCAATGCGATCATATGATTTTACCTGGCAGCATCTACCAAAGCCGTTCTAACAACTTTAACAGGATCTATGATTCCAGCCTTTACCATATCAACATAGGCACCTGCATTAGCAAAATAAGCATCATCATAAGCAACAAATAAAGCATTACGAATAACTCATGTATAACATGTATTACTTGATAATAATAATTCATAACTTCTTATAAAAATGTCTAATACACAAGACACACATGGTGTAAACTAAAAACCAGCGATAAAAGTTGTAGTCTGTAAATATATATGTAAACTGGTTACAAACCTTTAGAAGCATCAAAACCCAAATTATGATTGTCTTGTTCTAACAATTTGCTCTGAACCAAAGTGCCATCGAAACCAGCATTTGAAGCTATTGTAAGGGTAGGTGCCTATGACAAAATATGCACTATGAGGAAAGATGTTGGATTAAAAATCACAAAGCAAGTAAGAAGTAAAATAGACAGAAACGTCTTTTGTGTACAGAAGAAAAATAGTAAAGTAGGGTGCAAGAACCTTAAGTGCATTCTGAATAATCTGTACTCCTCTTTTCTCATCCTCGTTCTTTGTTTCGAGGTTCTCCAACACTTTTGTAGCATATAAGAGAGCAACTCCACCACCTGAATAAAACAAGATGATCAATAATACATGTCAAAGGTAGAGGCTGATTTGCTGGGTCACTGTATACTTTCCACCTAGTTAGACTTTCCACCTAGTTAGAAAAAAAATAGCCTGAGTACCTGGAACAATTCCCTCCTCGACTGCTGCTTTAGTGGCATTTAGGGCATCTGTCACCCGATCTTTCCTTTCCCCAACTTCTGCCTCACTAGCCCCTCCAACCTGGAGATATTATTTGATGCCATTTCAAGAAACTTGTACAAAAACTATCACAAACTAAATATTTTCGGGAGGTGAGATACAAACCTTGAAGACAGCTACACCACCGGATAGTTTTGATAGGCGTTCTTGTGCTTTTTCTTTATCGAACGTGGCAGAACTCTTGTTCATTGCTGTCCTAAGCTATAAAACAATATCCATGTACTAAATCATAAGTTACATAAAAGGCAATATAACATGAGTAGTGGTAATTGGTAAACATTCTGATTATTATAAAAAGATTGTTAACTATTTTAATTGAAATGGTAGTGTTCATATCACTTTTAAATGTCTATGCAACAAACATCACTCAATGCACACAGTTGCACAATAAAAAAATTTGCAGAAGGAACAAAATACTAGAGGGAATGAATATGATCACTCTGATTTTGATATTTATAACAAAATAATTCACACGACAAAATGCTAAGCTCATGTCACATTGCATTATTCGGGGAATAGAGTTATGGCAGCAAATAGAAGATACTTGGTGCAAGTATTGAATTAAGCCTAAGCTAAGATCCGATTAATTCCTTTCATATTGATCAAATGGTTCTGCAAGAAATAGATATAAAATCACTAAGCTAAATGACTTTGAACAAAATACCAGAATGAAACACTTCCAAAAATTGGAAAAAAAAAATACCTCCTCACATCTCTCTTCAATGAGTTTCTTATCCCCACCTCCATGTAGAATGATAGTGTCATCAATGGAGATAGTAACCTGTTGTGGATTCATTTGGTTACATATAATAGTATGAAGAACCGAAAAACTCGTATGTTCATTTGAGTGCACACCTTTTTGGCAGTACCAAGCATTTCTGGTAGGACTTTGTCAAGAGTAAAACCACGCTCTTCTGTGATGACCTGTTTCCAAACCCATCATAATCATTTTCCCAGTAAATGACAAGCAGTTTCTAAAAATGACGCACCCTAACAAGAACCAATAAGCAGTATCTAAGAAATAAAGAAGCGGAGGAGATAATCACCTCTCCTCCAGTAAGAATTGCAAGATCATCTAGATTTGCTTTTCTGTTATCACCGAAACCAGGAGCTTTTATAGCACAAACCTAAAATGCAAGAAACATGAAATGAAGTAAGTGGAAAAAAAGTAAAAGAAAATCAAGTTCCAAGCTGTTGCCAATATAAAGGGCAAATACATGGATGACTATATGATATTCAACATCTAACGTAAGTTAACATAACAGAAAATCAGAAATCAGAGAGCAACACAAGAAAGCAGACTCAGGTCACCAACATAGAACATAAATGACTCTAAAATTAGAGGGAAATGAAACACTGAAACAGAATATATAATCAAGAGGAAAGCCGTGTAATCACCTTAAGCCCAGCATGATGCTTGTTTAGTATGAGCATAGCCAATGCATCACTCTCAACATCTTCTGCTACAACCAAGAGCGGTCTTTTTTTCTGATTAACATTAAACAACAATCAAAACAATGAGAAGAATCAAACTGCAAATGGAAACAAGCACATTGTCAATATTAGCTTGCAAACCTCAACTGACAGTTCCAATATTTTCAATAATGAATTCATGTCTGAAATTTTCTTGTCATGGATGAGGATAAGGGGGTGATCCAATTCCTACAAAATCAAAGTTGTTATTGTTAATATCACAAATAAAACCAAAAATAGATAAAACTACCCAAATTGATGAAGCTTTTAATTAACTTGATGTACATCACAAATATCTGAATAAACCAAGTTCATAACATTGATTCCACTGCTTAACATGATGCTATGAACTTATACAATGGAAAATGAAAATAGGGTTCAAAGCAATAAGCTGGAAACTTGCATCTTTGCCACATAATCATAATAATCACGAATAAGGTCATCTTTATAGAAACATTATTTCGCAGAAGATAATCCAAAACATAATAATAATTATAAATGAAACACCATCTAAGCATACCAACATCAGATGCTTATGAAAGGCAAATATACTTGAACATAATATGTCAGTTCAACTTTTCAGAATCTTTGATATAGTCATATAGATGCTAGTGACAAAAGAAGTATTATACACTTACACATTTCTGGGTTTTCTGATCAGTAATAAAATAGGGAGATATATAGCCTCTGCCCAACTTCATTCCTTCAACAACTTCCAACTCATTGTCCAAAGTGTTTCCATCCTGAAAGCTCTGAAAGTTAGCTAACCTGGACTTGAGCATTGTAAACAAGTTCACAGAAAAGCACAAAACATTCACGTACAGCAACAGTAATAACTCCTTCCTTCCCAACTTTTTCCATTGCCTTTGCAATCAATTCACCAATGTCTCTCTCTCCATTTGCAGATATAGTCCCAACCTGCAGGTTATATAAGTGAAATAAATGGGCAACAAACATAGTTCAATAGATAATAGATAATTGTCAGATAAATATATTGTAAAACTTCCCACTGTCAATAGTATTCAGTGTTTACGCTCTTAAAATCAATGATAGAAGGGCATTAGGGAAGTCAACCGAAAGTATACTTCATATTTTTTTTAAACAAAAATTCATTCAGAAAGAGAAATTTTTTCTGAAAGACGCTTGTACCTGGGTTATCTCTTCAGGTGTGCTTATCATTACTGCCCTGCTTTTCAAATCAGTAATTACAGCATCAACTGCCTTATTTATTCCATTGCGCAAATCCATGACATTTACACCAGCTGCAATCGATTTGCAACCTTCTATCAGTATTGCCTGAGTTAACACAGTCGCACAAGTTGTACCTGGAATCACAGAAGAAACGTAGACTTGTTAGATAAATAGATCTAAGTTATGAACAACATGGAAAAATAGCTTAAAATTTTTTGATACTTGAACAATCATGGAAAATACCTTCTTACATTTATTTTAAAAATAAAAAAATAACTTGATTGCCTCATGATTGAAAACAATTCCTTCTGAGTTCAAAATCGCTTCAGCTAGAATTCATACTAAAGCAATATCATCAAAGAAAACACAAATCCTTAATGAAAAGTAAAATCACCATCTCCAGCAGCAGCGTTGGTAGCCTTGGCAACCTGCTTAACAAGATCAGCACCAATGTTCTTAGCCTTATCCTGAAATTTGATACTCTTAGCTACTGTCACACCATCCTTTGTGATCCTTGGGTTCCCATAACTTTTCTCAATAATCACATTACGACCCTAATTCAACCAACCAAAAAACAACAAACATTGAAAAAAATAACTAAATAAAGTAAATTTGCACACTAATCATGTCACTTTCATTTATTCAATCCCAAACAAACTCAAGAATACCTTAGGTCCCATCGTAACCTTGACAGCATCAGCAACCTCAGTGACACCCTGAAGAATTGCAGCACGAGCTCCGACGCCAAAGTTGATGTCTTTGCTCGCATAGTTTCTACTTGAAATAACCCTGCAGCGTATCTGTTCCAGCAACACATAAATAAAAATGAAGATTGCAATTCGTAGAAGTGGAAGAAACAAGAGTGGAAAAGGAGAGTGTAATTGTTCATACAACGTTCTTTGAGGTTGAGGAAGTGATGGAGGAGGCTAGCTTGTAAGCTAATCGATACATTGAAACAAAAATTGGGAATCAGAAATGAAAGAATGAATGAAATGAATGAATGGAACTCAGAAATGATGGAGACAGCTAAGAGTAGTAGGGCTTTACAGAGGGTTTAAGCTTCACTATTTTTTATTTTTTTTTTTATTCTTTGGTTATTAGTTATTACTATTATTATTTTTTCTGCGGATTCTCGAATGTTCTTTCATTTTTTTTTCTTTTGGATTTCCTGTTTAGGAGAAGCGAAAGCCCAAACTTTAAAAGACAATCGGCGAACCGTAATGGGCCTCAACTATCACTTATTTTTATTAGTAAATTATATAAGAAATATAACCAAATTGGTTGGTCTCTTAGTTCACTAGTCCCCTTAATCAAGTGTCAGAAGTTTAAATTTTTATGACGAATGAGTCATTGACCTATTGGATTGACGGATCTCGTGAGTAATCAAAACATAAAGGATCTCGCTAGGGAGACAATGGCTTATTTGTACAATGTGTACAATGGGCTATGAGTTATAAAATAAACATCCCTTATATTATCCAGAATAACCATCCAAGTGTACTAGGGATAATAAACATCTTCCCAAAAGGTTAAACTGATTTTCGGGTTAATACCATGTTATGATACCACTCATCCCAAAAATTTCAGTTGATAGAAAAAGATAACACTAATAGTTATATCTCTAATACTCCGTAAACTTTTATTGTATACATTGTATAAATATTCCATTAGCTCCTCATACTTTTTCAAACATAAAATATGATTAAAGATAATCAGACGAATTAGTCCTTGATCTGTCGAGTTGGAGGATCCTCTGGGTAACAAAAAATAAAATATGGTTAAAGATATTCAAATTATTTTTATAGAATAAAAGTGACATATTTAAAACAATATTTTTATATAATGTACTAATAAATACGCTTTTTATTTTTGATATAGAGGATGGAATTGAGTAATACAACACTATGGAGAAGAGGGATGCTTTCCATATATGTGATGTCAGTAGTGTTTTAGTAAAAATTGGAAGATCCGTTTTGAGTTCAGAAAAAATAAAAAAAAATAAAAACTCTAATCGGAGGTCTGTTTTGATTTAAAACAAAAAAAAGAAAACAAAACTAATCGGACGGTCCGACTTGTGATTTCGAAAATAAAAAAAATTTTAATGTTAAAATCGGATCGTCTGATTTTTATTTTAACAAATAAAAAAAATAAAAAATATAAATGAGATCCTCTGATTTGGGGTTTATTTTTTTTCAAGTGAATCGGATCTTCCGATTTATAGTTTATTTTTTTTCATCAAACAAATCGGATCATCCGATTTGAATAAAACACCATATAAGAAAACACATAATCTTCCAATAACAATGTATTACACATATATTTAATCAATATAAAAAAAATTAGCCTAACAAATATATATGATATTTATCATCATTTTTATTTTTCAAAAAATTTATAGTTTTATTAAAATGAATTTCTTATTCAATAATTTGAAATTCTAATTATCGTAACGGTGAAAACTGAAAAGTAACCATAGTATCTATGTAAAAATTCTTTTAGCAAAGTATAATTAAAAAAAATCGATTGATAAAAAACAAATTCAAAAGTAGAAAATTGATTTATTTCTCTTTATTTTAAATACTTCAAAAAGTAATAATGTTTCACTATTAGTAAAGTTTCACCAGGGGTCTAGGATGACACTTGCCCATACCCCATAGATTGCAGAACCTTTGTGGGACATTTTTCGGTGGCTGTCGATTATTAGAGCAGCAGCACCACCATGTGTGGTTTGGGATGAATTCATTATTATTTATTATTATTTGGGATGAATTATGTCTTCATTTTGTCGATATGATTTTGTTTTTGTTGTTAAGTGTTGTTAAGTCAATCTTCTGGGGATCGGTTTCCGCACATTTAATTTGTAAGTTGATGAACAAAATTTCTGCTATATTACTATAAATTTTAGTTATAGATATTAGAATATCTATCCTTTGCTTGTGAAATTGTGAAATCTTTGTTTGTTCTCAAAGAGATCAGATCGATCGTGTGCACGTGATAATCATTCACATTCATAGATTCGACAAATTCTTACACATAAACCTTCATATCAATCACAAGAAACTGCAATAACATGACAGTACTTCCCGGAGGAGCTACATGTCGTTCCTTTTCCTCATCACATGAATCTCCATATATCAAATCCAATGTGCAAGATTTCTTCAAGTTTTTCCCTGTTCAAATATACCGTTTCCGCAATAAAGAAAATTAAATTTACTAGCCCAGTAAGTCACATCAATAATTCAATTATCACTTATTATTAATCAATTAAGAGTAATTACTTTTTTTTTTATCAAAATAGAAAAATTCAAACCTATAACCTTTCAAGTGAGTATGGAAAAATTATGTCATATGAGTTATAACTCATTAGCTAAAAGTAATTACTTTTAAAATCAAATACTTTAGTCTCTTAAATTTTTAAAATATACACAAAATAATTCTTAATGTTAAATTGTTTTTAAAGAGTTTAGAAAATCTTAAAATAAATTTTTTAAAATATTCAAAAATAAAAACAATAATTTCAATTAAATTAACAGAATTATTTTGTGTATTGTAAACTTTGAATAACTGGCAAATAAATTATAATTCAAATGACATAGTTCTCTATATTCACTTAAGAAGTTACGGATTCGAGTCTCCCTATCTTTGATTTTTTTTTTTTAAATAAAAACTTTGAATAACTGACATTAAAAACTTAAAAAACGACTAATTTTGGGGTAATTATTCATCGATTAATTAAAAGATTACCTCAAGTCCTCTACTACTTCTTCTCCTTCAAGCATCAAGGAAGGTTCTAGCAAACTTTGCTTAAACTTCTTTGTTGGAGGAATTGATGATTCTTCTTGCTCATCATCATCAGAACCTTCTTCTTCATAAGATTCTTCGATGCTTCTCTTGGATTTGCGCCCTCTTGGTCCTTCTTCTTCCTCCACATTTTGATATATCCAGCGAATGCCACACTCTTGTATCACTGCATCCAATTTATTCACCACCCCAGCAAAGAATTCAAGTGTAAGATTTGCATTGTTGCAAGTGGACGTGGATCCCTTCTCATCATTGATGTCTTTTCCTTTTCTCCCTCTAATTGGCTCCATTATCTTCTTACAACATTTCTCGTCATACCATAAAAACGCATGATCTGAAGTAATATTGAGATGATGGTAGAATTGATCCCAGTGCCATTGTAACAAGGAGAAGCTTTCTGTATGAACCTTTTCACCCCAACATGTTTCCAAGGAACATTCACACCCAAAGCCTAGGAGGTCGCTTACATTGTACCATGTGTGTTCTTCTATGCAGCTCCATTGTTCTTCAGAAACAACAATGAAAAAAAGGAAACCAACTAAGTTGGAATCTCGAGGCACTTCAACACTCAACTTATAAGTAGCTTCTTCAGTAGAGTGGACATCAAACAAGTCATGAATATTACTGCCTCTAACTGGCAACAAATAACAAATCTCACCAAAATCTGTATAACAATCGAAGACTCTTTCTTTTTCTTGGTTTTCAAATTCTGTTCCTGATGATGATGGTGGTGTTATCAAAAGTTCTGTCCTTACAATAACATCTTTCAAAATGATACCATACGAGTCTTCATCCAAATTATTGCAGTTCAGGAACAAAAATGTAGCCTCATCTTTCCTGGTTGGTTCGCTTATTGTACTCAACACTGTCTTCAGAAGCTTGCAATCCCAGACCCTAAGGCGTTTCAAGGAAGGTGGAAGCATTGGCAAAAGTTCCAGCATATCAGATTGAAAAATGTTAAGAACTTCAAGGCGTGGAAGGCACTTAAGGCTTTGGGGCAAGGTTCTGACATGAATGCAACGATATAGGTTTAAGTGCGCTAATGATGATAACAAAGAGAAGCTTTCTGGGATTTCAGTTAAGCTGCAACAATTATCAAACACTACACGTACTACAGATTGAAAGACAGGGCTAGGTAGTACTTTATGTAAGGTGATTGCAGTGTCATATTTATGTTCAACAGGATCAGAAAGCGAGATTTGAAAGGCAAAGTTTGTAGGAAGATCCATAAGGCTCTCACTAATTGGAAAGGAGAAGTGTTGAAGATCCTTAAGAAGAAATATTGATGATGGTAGTTTCTTCAAAGCAGTTGACCTCAGATGCAGATGAATTCCGGAATGATCACCAATCATTGGGACTGAGAATTCTTGAAGATTAGGGCAATCATAGGCAACAATTGATTGAAGAGATGGTGAACAATATTCACTTGATAGGGTTGTGAGTGCGTTGCATGCATATACATGCAAACTTTCAAGCTTTTGAAGAGAGAAAACGGAAGCGTGAACATGAGTCAAGCTATTACACCCAGTGAGCCGTACCAGTTTTAGATTTGGGCAACCTGACAAGTCTGGACACTCTTTCATCCTTCTAGAACATTCAAGGTTAATTACCTCCAGACTGGGTAGATTCTGCAACACAAATGAATCAAAAGAAAATTATTTAATATACATTTTATCTTTAGGATTAACTGTTTTTGACCATGTGCACTTTCAAATTCTGAGTTAAATACTTAAATACTTCAACTATTAAAATTAATCATTTTATATTTATATTTAAATATATATAGATTAATTTATTTTAACATATTTTTTTATATTTTAATGTGTATTGTTTAATCTTAGTATGCCCTTGGTATGGTTGCTTAAATATATATCAACTATTAAACTAAATCATATTATGTATTTATACGCAAATATATTAGTAACTTATTTTAGTGTATGAATAGTATTTTTAAATATATATATAGAGAAAGAGAGAGAGAGTTCTATTTTAATGTATAAATAGTATTTTTAAATATATATATATATATATATATAAAAAGAGAAAGAAAAAGCCCTATTTAAAAGTTTGTTAACTAATGAGTTATTACATACAAAAAATAGAATTTAAATTTCTGACATTTATTTAAATAGACTAATAAATTAATTATTAGATCAATTCAATTAAATTTTTTAATAGCTAATTTTATTATATACCAAACAAGATTGAAGAGAATGAAAGCCCAAAAGTCAACGAGTCAAATTGGTTTTTTAAAGTGGCTCCTAAGCCTTTTTGGTGCGCATTTAACAAGCATGGTTGTTTTTACTTTTTCTTTTTATGTTGCATTCTAGTATAAATTATATATTAAGTTTGAATTTGGATTCTCTAGAATAAAAAAATTAATAAAATAATAAAATAAAAGGTTGATCATTATTGATTTTGTAACTTCTATAATTTTATAATTTTTATGAAATATATGTTTTACTATTGTAATTTAAAAATAATTAATTTCTCATTTTATTATTTTATCATATTTTTCACTTTAATTAAAAGATATTGATCCATTAAGTTTCACGTAAAATTTAATAAAATCATTTTATGGTTTCAAGTTGGATTCAACAAAAAAATACA
Source organism: Arachis hypogaea (assembly GCF_003086295.3). NCBI lineage: Eukaryota > Viridiplantae > Streptophyta > Magnoliopsida > Fabales > Fabaceae > Arachis > Arachis hypogaea. The sequence goes on along the minus strand of NC_092044.1, from coordinate 6,419,117 downwards.
GTTTTGTGATGACACCAACTTGGGTCAATAAGCATGAAGACAAAAAATAATAAATAAAAATTGTTATGAAATTATAAAAAATCAATTATCATATCAATTATTTTATAGTTGTGTATATATATATACATATATTGATTCACACAATTTTTTAAACTAAATAATTAGTTAGTAGAATAATAATAAAATTTATTATGGTAGCTAGATTAATTAAATCTACAATAAATTAAACAGAATAGTTATGTCAAAAATATAATAAAAAAATTTTATGAGATTTTAAACACGTATTTTTATACTTTGTAATTCATTGATAATTGATTGTTTATACATGTTATATATATGATGTGATATGATGGACAAAAAATAGAATAGCAACAAGCATGATACATGTTAGGATAATTTGGAGATTAATTTGATTTAATCCAATTTAAAGAATCAATTTATTTCACTCTTTTTGGAGAAAACAAATTAATATTTTAATCAGTATACATTCCGAAATATATTTGTACATACCTGTTCCCCATCCCAAAGTTTTTCAACGTTGCTGTATGGCATGGAAAGCTGAACAAGCTTACTAGGCCAACTAGTTGTTAGAGATTTCAATGGACAACCATCCCACTGGATATATCTCAAATTATTAGGCAACTCAAGATTTGTTGGAAGGTCTAGTGTCTCATTAGTTCTCTTCTTCTTCCTCTGAAAAGCTTTATTATCTGCAAAAGCAAGTAACCTTAGGTTTGGCATCTTCCTAAATGCCTGGGAACTTATGCACAGCTCATCAGTGTTTTGAGTCATATCCAAGAATATTGTTTCAATTGCATCAGTCCCCTATGGCCAACAAATACAACAAAAAAATGTTAGTACAATTTTTAACAAGCTGCATTTTTTCGATATATGGATACATTATGATAATAAATAAATGACTATTTGTATTCATAAAAGATAAAAACACTGACATATATACACATACTAAATCGAAACTAAACTTATACCTATTTTTGGAGAGTTGGAGTGCCACTTAAGGTACTTTATCACACAAAGAACATCTTACGTAGATACAAATTTAGTTTCTATCTAGTATAAAAATATATATAAGTGTTTTTATCTTTCATGGTATAGATGGTCATTTATTCTTATGATAATTTAGAAACATCAATCTATCTCTTACTTTGTTATTTTTCAATATGTCTCGAACTTCTTCAGATTTCCACAACCTACTACGTCCTCCTGGGTTCTTAATGGATTCTTCATGGACAATTTTGTGACCCATTTCCTGTATCAAATCATGCATTTGTATGCTATCATTGATTGTTATTCTTATCAAAGCCTTGTCTAAAAGGGTTCTTATCCCTATCTCCGCAAAGAAACCACAGGCATTCAATAACCTTGTTACTTTATATCGGTTTTGCCCTTTGAAAAAACAAGCAATGTCAAGAAATATATTTTTTTCTGTATCATCCAATTCATGAAAACTCCATCTCAATACCTTCTGGATATCTCCATTGGGAACTTCTTTCAGTTTTGCCAATGCACTCTCCCATTCATGATAACTTTTTGATCTCAGAAAAGATCCCAAAACTTTCAAAGCTAAAGGGATGCCACTTGCATAAGCAACTGCTATCATTGATAGATCCAAATATTCAGTTTCTGGACAATGCTTGTTGAAGGCATTTAAGCTGAAAAGTTTAAGGGAGTTCTCAAAATTCATTTCTTTTACTCCATGAATGTGATGTATGATCACTCTTCCCTGAAGCACATGCTTATCTCTGGTTGTCACAATCACTTTGCTACCAAATCCTAGATAATCATGGCCAACCCCAAGCAAAGTTTCTAAGAGTTCAGAAGTATGGACATCATCTAGTACAATGAAAACTTTCTTACGCCTTAATCTACTTATGATTGCTGAGGATATTACTTTGGGAGTGCTAATATGAACCTTTTCCTCCAGCAAATCAGAAAGGAGTTTCTTGAATATGTGATTGAGTCCATGATTTGATGATTCTTCTCTTACATTTTCCAAAAAACAACTAGCCTCAAATTTGGAAGAGAACTCTTTGAAAATTGCAGCAGCAAGGGTTGTTTTACCTATACCGCCCATGCCCCAGATTCCAATGATTTGAACTTCCCTTGATTGCATTTTCAGAAGAGCTTCAATGCATGCATAGTTTTGATCTCGAATAAAAGGACTTCTGAGTTCATTTGTATATTTGTGATTCAATTTCTGCACAACCATTCGGATTATCCCTTCAATGATCTCAGCCTCCGTCCTGGTATATGTAAATTTAACCAAAGGAAAATCAATATACAACCAAATTAAAAGAAAGTGTTTATAGTCAGTGACAAAAAATTGTAAAAAAATAAAATCTACCTAAGGTAAAATAACAAATTTTTAAAATATTTTTTAAATTATATTACTTACAGAAAATTATATCAAAATTCAATTTTTAAAATATTTTTTAGAATATATATTTAATTTCATCAAAAATTAAAAATATATGTTTACCAGTGTATTAAAAAATTGGAGACAATTTTAATAAGTTACTCTTATAAAAAAAAAAGTCTTAAAAAGTAATGATACAATTAATATTTAATATTATAAAAATATATTTAAATCTTAAAAATAAAAATATCCAAAATTCAATTAAAAGATATCTAAAATCTACTCAATAAAATGTACTTGATAATAGTACTTAAAACTGAAAATGCATTTTACTCTAAGATAATAAACTTTAAATTAACATAAAACTAATAAGTTTCTTTTACGTACCAACTATTTGTGTTTATTGTGCATCATATCTTTTATAATTTTTTTTTCTTTTACCGAAAAGAAAACGAACAACAGTAAAAAAAAAACAAATAAAAAATTATTTAAAAAATTTTTCGTTAAATACTACTCTTAAGTCTTTTTCAAGACAACGGAAGTTTTAATTGATGAGAAAGAGTCTTCATTGCAGTCTTTGTCATAATATCTACTACTATATTTGCATCTTTTAAAATTAACTGGAGATCAGCATGCCATTTTAATACATGATATCTCATATTTTAATACCAAAAGATCAATAAAATTAGAGTAATCATGTAAATTATTGACAATAATAAAAGTCTGCACACAGTCTGTCTCACATGTAATATCTTTTTGCCCTAAGTTCCAAGCTAAAAGAAAGCCTCTCCAAATAGCAAGTAACTCTCCTTGCAGAATACTATGACTCTCAATTGTTCCCAAACAGTCTTGTTGTCACCTTTTCTTCCAACCTTTACTAACACAGGCAAAACCAACTCGAGCATCATTGTCGAGATAGCTAGCATCACAATTAATCTTAAAGGTACCTATTGAGAGGGGATCCAAGAGCCACTAATGGTGGAGGGGATAGACACTCATTTCAACTCAAAATATTCCGGAGCTCCTTTTCCATGAACAAAGTCATACCAGTCACCTTGTCTGTGGTTCAAGGCTCGTAGGGATGAAATATCTCGTTATTTCTCGAACGCCAAATCCACTAGAGACCAGAAAAGAATCTAAAGGGGCGTTGTTTAAACTACATGGGCTTTTGGACAATCCCGAATGTAATGTAAAACTGATTTCTAACTTGAGAAATATCGTGAACAGCTATCCATGTGCAAAATGTCTCTGCAGCAGTAGGAAGAGCCTCTCAAAGACATAACCAGACCAAGAATTTGTGCTTTTTCGGAAGATGTTGATGCCAAAGCCAAAGTCAATTCTCCCTATCCTTCCAACTAAACATCTTTTTACTGAGCCACAAAAAATCACTATGAGCGTCATAAACCTTTGAAACTGCACCAGTCCAACACCAACCGACCTCTGAACTAGCTTGAACATCCACGTTGTAAGAGTTAATATATAGTTCTGCAGAGACTGATTCAGAGGAGAATAGATATTCTCAAGTTTCCACTATCCAGATGACCGAAGGTCCAAGATTCAAGAATCTAAATCAGAAATGTGAACATAATCCATCTCATAACATAGTCGTCCCTCTCTTCTCCATTTAGAAAACTAAAAGTTCTGTTCCAAATCCCCAATGCACCAAATAAAATCTTCCTGTAAAATATCCCAAACTCGACATATACTCTTCCAAACATAAGATCTCCTGCTTCGAGACCGATTGAAGCAATCATCCTTAGAGAAATGATATTTCTCCGTTAACAATTGAACCTATAACTTGTCAGGCGGATGGTGAAAATGTTGTCAAACTAACTTTTAAGAAGAACAATATTAGCACAAAAAGGATCTCTGATTTTTAGACCCCAAATTTCTTTTGGGAGGGGGGACCAACACCTTCTAATTAATTAGAATCAGGCCTCTACCATCAGTTTGACCCTTCAACAGAAAGTTTCGCATCATGTATTCAATTTAATTAGTTACCCGTTTAGGGAAGAGAGATACCTGCATGTGGTAAGTAACTAGGAATCGCAGTCATTACCGAATTGAGCAAATAAAGTCTGCCTACCTTATTAAGCAATTTGCCTTTTCAGCTGGCTAGCCTTTCCCAAATCTTGTCCAAAACATCATTGAAAGTTGTGCGTGTCATCCAAGAGAGATTAAGGTTCACCCCTAAATACTTGTCCAAGTTCTTGACGAATCTGATGGAAGACACTCCGGTGAATCTCTTTTCTTGTCGCCGAAACATTCCTAGAGCATAGCGCTTTAGATTTCTCCACATTGACCTTCATCCCAGAGGCTCTGCAGAAGGTTTCTAAAGCTTCCATTACAGTTTGAACTTGCTGTTTTTTGGCTTTACAGAAAAGAAATAAATTATCGGCAAACATCAAATGAGAAATTATTGGACCCTCTCTAGAAATTGCAACCGATTTCCATAAGCCCCTATCAACTTGTTGATTAATAGAATATGACAATCTCTCCATACATAACACAAACAGATACAGTGACATAGAGTCCTTTGTCTAAGACGCCTGCTCAGAGTGAAGCTATTTAATCTATTCCCATTCCAGAGGATAGACAACGAGAAAGCAATGATACAACGCATAATCAAATTGACTGCCAGAGGAGAAAAGCCAAAACTCACAAGAATTTGTTTCAAAAACTCCCCAATCCACTCTATCATACGCTTTCTCTAAATCAATTTTAAAGGTCATTGTGCCTTTCTTTGACTTTGTCTTCTTCATCAAATGGAGAATTTCTTGTACTACAATAATATTGTCAGAAGTTTCTCTCCTCGGAATAAACCCTCCTTGAAGGGGTCCAACAATTTCTTTGAGATGGGAACGAAGTTTATTGATCAGGACCTTCGTTATAATTTTGTAAACTACATTACGTACAAAAATTAACAGATTGTAAATCCTTCATAAAAATCGGATTTTCTACTTTTGGAATAAGAATTACAAAAGTTTCTATCGTTCTTGGATCCATATTTAAATTAGAGAACGCATGACGAACCATAATCTAAACGTCAAATCGAACCATCTTTTAGTATTTTTATAAATAAATAAATAAACCTAAAACTCATTAGAGCTCGATACCTTAAAAAAATATGGTGAATGCTATGGTGCCTAAAAGATGTTGCCTATTTATTAAAAAAAGTTAAAAAATAATATTTAATTTAAAAGATATAATAATAAATAATTTTTAAAAAATCAAAACTTACTATAAAAGATAAATTAGACAAAATTTAGACACCAATTCATAAACACCATAGAATTAGCCAAAAAATATATATAAAAACAGCTGACTTTACTTCTTCTAAAATAATTGGTGCTATGAGGCAATAACAACCTTCGTCATGTTTTGTTGGAGGAATTAAAAAGATACAAAATTTTTATAAATAAACTCTAAATAAATATTTTATATCCTACTTTTATCACTATGTGAACACGCTAATATTTTATACCCTAATTATAAAACCAATTCCTCACCCCCCCCCCTCGGTAGTACCTTTTCTTTACGTTTTTTATTAAAAAATGTAAGGTGAATATTAAAATTAGTCATTAATAATAAATTAATTATTATATATTTATATATATTATTTAATTTATTTTTAGTGTAAAGTTTATATTTTAATATATTATACATTAATAACTAATAACTAATTTAATGATTATTTTTTGTATGTATATCAATCATAATTGTTTTTTATTATCTTCGTGTGTGTACGAATATATGTTTATGATTTTTTAGTCTTTTTAATTTATTCCATTCTCTTTGGCTGTGTTAGTTGAAACTCAAGAAGACGGGTCTCCAACTTGAGAGTAAAGAAAGAAACTCGCATTAATTAATTATCTGTATAAGAATCATTATTCATATTTATAATAAACCTTTCTTTATCAATGATATGTCAATAAATTATAATTTAGATGGCATAATCTTTTATTTTTTATCTAAAGTCTTATTTAAAAAAAAAAACTTTATGAATAATATATAATTAATTTTTTTGATATTTATAATTAATTTCATAAATAATGCAACTAAATTAAATTTATATTTTATAATAAAAATACAAATAAAACTATAAAAATATAACAATAAATACTTTTTATACTTAAAAAATTAATTATGCTATTATAAATATATTTGTTTGTTTAATTAAAAAATTTATTAATTATTTTTGTAATAAATCACCTTACTAAAAAAATGCATAATATAATACATACATATATTCACACAAAAATTAACAAATAGTTGATAATTCTTTTGTAGAATGCATATCCAAAAGTGAGACACTGATTTAAGTATACAAATTTTATTTTTCATAAAAAATTAATAATCATATTATTTGTATACTAAAAATAATATTAAATCAATTATTTATATAAAATATATATTAAAAATTGTTAAAAAATAACACATATATTTATATAAAATAAAAATTTAATTATTTTATTTATCCTTATAATTTCACTAAATTTTTAATTAAATTTTTATATTTTTTCAATTAAATTTTTATATTATTTTTAATTTTATAATTAAATTATTTTTATATTAAAAATATTAAATTAACAAAATATTTTTAAAAAATACATGCCATTAAACATTCAATTAGGTTTTTAATTATAAATACTTTTAATTTGTTCAGTTAACTCTTTAGGAAGAACCTAATAATAAAATTAAAAGCAGTATAGAAATTAATTAAAAAAATATAAAAACTTAATTAAAAATTTAATAAAATTATAAAAATTAATAGAATAATTAAATCTAAAATAAAATATAATTGATTTAGTAGTTGATTTTGTAATATTTTTGAAAAATTATATATAATAAATCAAACAAAAGATGCATGGTGGGATTCACTTACCTGCGGCCGTTGCATTCGAAGCCGGAGATATTGGCAGCGTCAAAGAGTACCTTTCTCCACTGGCGAACAAGGCCATGGTCCAAGTTTCTCTCATATTCCGCAAATATGGAGTAGTAGCTGCCCGTTTGCTTCCGAACATGGCTTGGTTCAATCTTGTAGAACACAGGAATGACATGGTAGTCTCCATTCTTGTTCTTGCATTCCATGATCTCAACGAGCTCCCGCAAGCACCACTTTGACTGTGCATAGCGTTCGGAGAAGATGACCAGATACACCATCGACTCTCTGATGGCTTCCACGAGTTCTTGCCAGATCTCCCCACCTTTTTCAATTCTGTAGTCTATGAACGTTTCGATCTGGTTTTTGCATAGAGCGGCATGAAGATGGCTAGTGAAACCGTTACGCGTGTCCCTACCGTTGAAGCTGATGAACACATCGTACTTATTAGTGAGAGGTGGAGCAGCAGCAGCAGGAGAATGAACATTGAAGGATGCCATATGCATATTTTGGGTCTAGCTCAAGGTGTTGATCCATGATACTAAACTAGTATATATAATGGCAACTATTAAAATATGTACGATTAAAATACTTTATTTTTAGTTTATTTGATCAAAATATCATTCAATAATTATTATAAAATAATTATTATAATAGAGAAGCTATTTAGATAAAGACGTTGAAAACGTCTTTTAATAAAAATATTTTTTAATAATTAAAATTTGACACATTTGATCGATTAAATCGTGTTATTTTTATTAAAATTAGGCTAGATAAATTAATTTGACTAAAAAATTGTGAATCAAATCTTGAACTGGTCTAAATTAATATTATTTTTTATAGAAAATGACTACAATACTCTATTATAGAAAATGACTAAAATACTTATATATATATATATATATTCAGAATCCTAAATTTTAGTCCTTTATTTTTCTATCGTAGGGTTATGATTTAAAATTTTTAAAAATAATATATATATATATATATATAATAACAATATTTTAATCATTATCTATAATAGGGTATTGTAGTTATTTTTTATTAAAAAAATAATATTAATTTAGACCAGTTCAAGATTTGATTCACTATTTTTTCGGTTAAATCAATTTGTCTAGCCTAATTTTGACAAAAATAACACGATTTAATCGATTATATATATTAAATTTTAATTTCTAAAAAATATTTTTAAAAAAGACATTTTAAACGTCTTTATCTGTCGTTATAATATATAGATTATTGATAATTAGTTAGTTGATTTAAATAATAATAATATAAAATATTTATTACCGTAATAAATTTGATTTATTTGTTATATTTCATCACATAGTATAAGATATTTTAATTTGTTACAAAAACATTCAATTTAAATTTTCTTAATATATTTTTATTAATGATTGAATATTAAAATAAATATAATTTATTACGATAATATATAATAAATATATATTTTATATTATTATTCGTTTATCATTATTATTATTTGAATAAACTAATTATTATTATTTTATATATTATTATAATAAATATTAAAAATATTTTAATCAAATTAACTAATGAGTAAATTATTTTAATTTTATAAAAGAAATAAACATATATTTATAAATAAAAAGTCGAAAGATTAGTGTTATCTATGCATTTTACAGAAAAGAAACAAAATCTTTTTCTCTTTTGTTACTTAATTATAACTCGGGAATAGCACGGTGGTGGTGTATGTTAATTGTGCGGATTTTTTACTCAACGAATTATACAGCAACAGTTGTATTGTATGGATCCCTAGACGCGGCAAAGATGGAGATAGAATTTTGTCCTCATTTGCCTTCAATAAAATTTTTATATTCGAACGGCAAAAAAATGGGCGTGTTAGTTATCTATTATGCATATTTTTAGTAAAATTTGGGTTGGTTCAATCTAATTATCTAAAAACCAAATTTACTCTTCTTATAAATATCAGTTTTTGAATTGTACACTAAAAAATTCTAATTTTAAATGAATAGAAAAAAAATTTAAAATATAAATAAGAGTAAAGTATATTTTTTGTCCCTAAAGTTTGTTAAAAATTTTAAAAATATCTTTAAATTTTGATTTATTTCAATTTTGTCCATCAAGTTTTCGATTTACATCAATTTTATCCTAATTACTAATTTTTTTATAATTAATATATTTCGTTTCAAATATATCCCCCTTATACCTATCATCATCACAATTCTCTGTCTCTCTTTCTTTTTCTCTTTTCATCCTCACCGTCAACTCCACCACCATTATCATTATTGAGCAACCACCGTCAACCTCCTCCTTCATCGTCGCCGGCCAAACTCCTCATTCTCTTTTTTTCTCTTTTTTTCTCTGACTCTCCATCTCCATCACCACCATCTCCGTTGAGCCCCATTCTCAATGACCACCACCCTTTTTCTTCTTCTTTGCAGAAACCAGCACCGTTGAAATCATCACTCTTTCTCCTTCTCTGTTAGCAAACCCAGCTTAGGGAAAAAATCACAGCACAAGATCAAAGAACCACAACCACTAATAATAATGAGAAGAAGTTTGAATGCTAATACTGTTTGAAGAAATTTGCAAATTTACAAGCACTTGGTAGGCACCAAAATACTGACACAAAAAAAAGAGGATGAAAGAAAAGGTTGAAGCTTCAAGTAAGGAAAGTCACCATAAACTACTATCTTCAACAGCCTAATTTTCCAAACAATAATCATCATGATTTTTCTTACCATAATCATAATCATAATAACAGTAACACACTTTGGTTCTATGATCCTTCTTCTTACAATTTCTATTCTGACTTCACAGTTTGTGAAAAATTCCAAATTAGCTTCAACCCCAATAATCAAGATTCAAACTTTTTGGTCGAAAAAGTATCAAATAGTAATTGGTATTCATCTCTACCATCATCATATCAAGTTGTTGCATATTCAATTTCTTTAATACTAATACAGATCATAATAACAATAATAGGGCTTACAACATCTTCAAGCCTTACAACTTTTTTGATTCTTCAAATCATCAAATACAAAGTCATAGTAGTAATAACAAAATTTTGGATCTTCAATTAGGCTTCAATTTGCAATCAAATACAAAAGGGGCCTAATTTATTAGTATTATTATTGATTAGGGTATACATAATATATACATGCAATGAAAAGATAAGAAGTTGGGTTTGCTAACAGAGAAGGAGGAAGAGCGATGGCTTCAATGGTGCTGGATTTCCACGAAGAAGAAGAAAAATGGTGGTGATCATCGAGAATGGAGCTCAACAGAGATGGTGGTGATGGAGATGGAGGGTCGGAGAAGAAAGGAGAAATAAGGAGAATGAGGGGTTTGGCCGGCGACGATGAAGGAGGAGGTTGACAGTGTTGCTCAATAATGATGATGGTAGTGAAGATGACGGTAAGATGAAAAGAGAGAAAGAAGGAGAGACAGAGGATTGTGATGATGATAATGATGATGATAGTATAAGAAAGGGGTATATTTGGAAAAAATATTAATTATCAGAAAATTAGTAATTAGGGTAAAATTGATGCAAATCGAAAACTTGATGGACAAAATTGAAATAAATCAAAACTTAAGAATATTTTTGAAATTTTTAGCAAAGTTTAAGGACAAAAAATATACTTTACGCTATAAATAAAATTTAAATAACTTAAAATTAAAAATTATAAATAAAATAAATGACTTGAAATTAAATTAAAGTAATAAAATGTCTTAAAAGGACTTTAAAATCGAAAAATAATACGAAAATGTTAAAGAAAAAACAAAGACTTTGTAAAGAAAAGTAAATTTGTAAAAGAGAAAAAATTACAAGAAATTTAAAAAAATTTAAAAGATATGAAAAAAATTTTATATTAAAAAAAGGTTTTTTATCTACTTAAAAAATCGTTAAAAATATGAATGTGCGAGAGTATTTTTTAAAAATAAATTTTAATCTTTACTCCTTTCATGTCATGTCTATTTACAGTCTTTTTAAACCAATCAAAATTTTTTATGTACTTTACCTAAAAAAAATCAAATATAATTGTTTCCGCTATAACAAGTGTGATAATCGATCCTCTTCAATTGTTTTAATTATTAGCCTCTTCATTACTTCTATCATGGACTTTCATTTTCGATTTACACCTTTTTCGATCAACCTAATTTATTTATTGAAGATTTCTTTCTATCACTTTAAATACTTTTTTGATATAGTCTAGACAAATGTATGTCTTCAATTTATTTATCATCACATTTAAATTATTTTTAGCCAATAGAATGTATAACTGATAAGATTGGTATAATGTTGGGTACAATTCTTTTGCAGAATTTGATAATATATTCTGTAATTTGCGGTAAAAAAGTGTGAAATCTCCTTTTTAAAATGATCTGTTTTGATTAATATATTCACATTTTAGAGAAAAAATTGTTATTTAGTTTGAAAACTCAGAAATACGTTTTATAGTATCTTCATAATAAAGTGTATGTCTTTCTTAAATTTTATATCTTTATAGTTTTTAATAAATAACTTCGAAAAAGAATTATCTTAAACAAATTGTCAGATATACATTTAATTAATAAATTTTTTAAATTATATTTTTTGTTAATTAATTAACAAAATTTAATTTTAAAATATATAAAATTTGTACTTTTAAATTAAAAAATTTAATATAATTTTACATATAAGCAAAATATTTAAATTTATTTTTAATTTTATTATATTTCTGTCTATTAAAATTATTTTGGCTTTTAAAAATAACTTTATCAAAACACTACTATTGAAACTTATACTTATTGAAGATTAAATCACTTTTATTTTGTCTTACCAAATATTATTACTATAACTTTTAAAAAGTTTTATTTAAAAAAATAAAAATAAAAAAATAAAAAAAATTTATGAAATAGAAGTTTTATCAAATTTAATAAGATTATAGAAGGAAGTAAGTCCAAAAAAGAATTACAAAGTCTTGAAGGTGTAATAACAAGATAGAAGGCGAAAGATACTCTAAATAATAAACTAATAGCATTTTATTTTGAAACATGTCTAAATATTGAAAAATTAGAAGTCAAGATCGTAAATTACTTAATGCAAACTGAAAGAATAAAAATGTGAGAGATATATCGTTTAGTTAGCATAATTTTTTTTACTACGTCTTAAAAAGCACTGAACATTTTTTTTTTTTGCTTGTTTTTATTAGTTTAACAAATATAGCAAAGGGTCGGGCTCAGTTAATAAATTTACGAGGAGTGTTAGAACCAACAGATTATGTGATTTGTAATTATCAATTAGTCATTAATAATATTTTTAATAGTGTGAGATTACATATAATAATATAAGATTATTCAATTTTCTTTTAATAATTAAGTGCGAGCCAAAATTTAATAAAAGTGCTAACTCCTAAACTTTTTCTAAATTTATTTGGGACTTATTATAAAGCATTTGAGTAGGGATAGGTCTAAACACATTTGAAATGTGTTGCCCATTATAAAAGGCAAATATTTGGAGAACAATTCCCCTAGAATGATTTTGTTAATTGTAACGCATTCATTCATTCACTTATTCTCTCTCATTTTATTTTTTGGTATTTCTAAATTTATTGTTACCTGAATCTATTAATTATAATAGATTGGCATACTTAACTTAATTAGCATTTATAATTAATAGTTAGTTACTAATTAGTATATTCAATTAATCTAAGATATTTATCATGTAAATTGGTATATAAAATAAGATTTGCTAATTGATTTTGTTAATTCGTCATTTTATTCATATTATTTTTTCTCTCTACCAAACAGATTTTAGAACCTTTTCTCTCTACTCCCTATTCCATTCTTTTTTAGCAATCAAACTTCACAACCCTTTTCCAGCTTTCGTTTTTACATGATATTATCTGACCTCAGACATTTTTCATATTCTAATCTTCTTCATCTACGTCCAGATCCAACATCTTTTTCAAACTCACACAGTAGAGACTAATGAGAGCTGTTCATCGAATTTCTAGAGAGTTTCGGTAACAATGTTTCGATCAGCGAGTTAGAGAATCGTGTCTTAAAATTGCTTTCTTCTTCTTTCTTTTCTTCTGATGAAAGTTGTGATTTTTTCATCGACACTCCCTTTTTTTCTTGTGACTGAATCTCAACCACGATCAGTAAGTTTTAGAGAAGAAGATCTGGTTTAAGCTTTTTTGGTAACTTCATTAATCATAGCCTGCTTTGCACCGAATCTCTTCAATGGATCCTACTCACAATAACGTCAGCTCCACTGCAGCTTCTAATGTCGATATCAACACGCTTCTTCTTCAACTCACTCAACTCCAGAACCGCACAAATTCAAAAATGGTGCATCCTCCTATTGATCAAAACAGTCCATACTTTTTGCATCTAGCTGAAAGTCCTGGTAATCCCTTAATTTCTCTTCGCCTTAATTCTCAAAATTACATTAATTGGTCCCGCTCGATTTCGTTAGTACTTGAGTCCAAGAACAAAATTCCCTTCATTGATAGCTCTCTCCTTCGACCGGAGGTTACCGATCCAATGTATGCGGCTTGGGGCCATTGTCTTCTCTTGGCTACATTTATCTCTCTCACACAATATTCTTCAAAGTGTCATATGGAGAAATGTAGCTTCAGATCTGTTGAATGATTTAAAGAAACGCTATTACCAGAGAGATTTGTACCATGTCTTAGAGTTGTATGAAAAGTTGTATAGTGCAAAACAAAGTGATCTTTCAATCATTTCTTATTTTACCAAGATGCAAGGGATTTGGGAAGAAATTGATAACTTCAGGTCGATTCCTATGTGTATTACCTGTACTAGCAAGTGTATCTATGGTTTGGAAGCAATATGATTATACCGCAATGAAGACTACAACAGTCAACCCAATATAATCACAATATCAACCAAATCACTACATCAATTGAGCCAAAAGACTTACAGATCACCAAAGGTACCCTTTTAGCTGCATCTTTATCTGCCAATAAAAAATTTCTTAGATTAGATACCTAGGTAGTGGACACAGGTGCTACTGATCACGTTTGTTTTTCTCTAAATATTTTCAGTCTTTCAAAAATATTGAACCCGGCCTGTTACTGTGCATATGCCTGATGGCTCCATTGCCACTACTACCATTGCTGGCACAATAATTTTTAATACAAATTTTTACTTAGAAAATGTTCTCTGCATTTCTATCTTTAAATTCAATTTGGTGTCAGTTTCACGAGTTATAAAGACATTAAATTATTTTTTTTGTTTTCACATACATGGTGTCAGATTTGGGATCACCATCTATTGAAGATTATTAACAAAGCTAAAAGCAATACTGGTTTATACGTACTGGATCATTCAAATGATCATACTGTAGCTCATTGTATTGTACAACATTCATCACAAACACTACATTACACATCTGAGAACGCTGTCTCGTCCACACAACAGTCACAATTGTGGCACAGCAGACTAGAGCACTTGAATAATTCAGTTTTGCAAACAATGCAAAAAGATTTTTTCTTTCATTAAATGTAACAATAATGTTGTAGCTTGTGAACCTTGTCATTTTGCAAAATAGAAGAAAATTCCTTTTCTTAGTAGTAGTTCAGCAGCTGACTCGACTTTCGATTTAATACATGTTGATATTTGGAGCCCTCTATTAATTGTATCTACATCTGGTTTTAAGTACTTTCTTACTATCATCAATGACAATAGCCATTTTACTTGGATTAAGTTCATGAAAAATAAATATGAGGTTTCATTAATTCTACACAACTTCATCAAAATGGTTGAAACCTAATTTTCAAAAACCATCAAGTATGTCGGATCAGATAATGGTCAGGAATTCAACTTGCATAATTTCTTTACTTCTAAAGGAATTTTATAGCAAAAATCATGTGTGAAAATTCCTCAGCAAAATAGGATAGCTGAGAGAAAGCACTAACGTAACACATTCTCTTACAGTGACTAGGATTCTATTTTTTCAATCAAATGTTCCAAATTTTTTTTGGGATTTAGCAGTGGCACGCGTTATGCATCTCATCAACAGAATCCTTAGTCTCATTTTACAAAATCTACCCCCTTTCAAAAATTACATGGCAAATTACCTGATCTAAACCACATCAAGATTTTTGGTTGTCTTGCCTTTGCATCCATTTTAACTTAAAATAGGAAGAAGTTAGACGCACGAGCTCAAAAATGTTATTTTCTAGGATATAAAGAAGGGATTAAATGATTTTTTTCTTTATGATCTAAAAACAAGACAAGCTTTTCTTTCTAGAAATGTCATATTTTATGAGTTTGAGTTTTCATTCAAAACCAATACTGCCTCTTCAGATGTCAACCCTGCTGCTGTCACAACCACATCACATGTCCCATAGACAGACCCTTTTGCATATCATGATCATCTTTCGTTTTACTAACATGTGAATTCAACTCCAACTTTGCATCAGCATCAACCGATTTCTGTCACTGATTCTATTCTTCATAACACTGCAAGCTCAATTCCTAATGCACAAGCATCATCCTTGTCTCAAGTACATACTCACATAGACACTCATGCATCACCTCACCCTGCACCTCTTAGGAAGTCTTGTAGGACTAGGCGAGCACCAGCATATCTAAATGATTTTTATTGTGCAAATAATATCACTGCTCAACAAGTTTTGCCAATTTTAAAATGCAAATATCCCATTTCAATTCAGTGTCTTACTCTTCTCTGTGCACTAACCAATTGAATGTTTCTCTTGATGTTTCCACACACGATGAGCCAAAAACTTATGAAGAAGCCATCCAAAAAGACTGTTGAAAAGATGCCATTAACGATGAACTTTTGGCACTTGAGCAAACTAAAACTTGGACTCTCACCCCTTTACCACCAGGAAAGAAAACTATTGGCTATCGTTGGGTGTTCAAAGTCAAGTTTTAATCCCAATGGATCAGTGGAGAGACACAAAGCACGCCTAGTTGCAAAGGGCTATACACAATGATATGGTTTAGACTACATGGACACATTCAGTCTAGTTGATAAGATCACTATTGTGCGATTGGTTGTTGCTCTCACTATAAACAAGGGTTGGCACTGCCACCAATTGAACGTAAACACCGCATTCCTTCATGGTGAGTTAAAGGAAACAGTGTATATGAAGACTCCCCCAGGATTACTGCTCTCCTCTCTCAATTTTGTTTGCAAACTTGACAAGACCTTTTATGGAGTTAAGCAAGCTAGTAGACAGTGAAATCATAAGTTTTGCTTTGTTCTCTATGCTCACGGCTACCAACACTCGAAGAATGATTATTCTTTGTTCACAAAACATAAAATCCGAGACTTCCTTCACCATGACCCTTACTTATGTTGACGACCACGCCGATTGGCAAGCTAACAAAATCAGTTAGCAAATTCTACTTTATATATATACCAACTTATATATATAATAAATATCTTAGGTTCATGGAATACACTAACTAGTAACTAACTATTAATCACTACAAATGCTAACTAAGCTAAGTATGTCATTCTGCTATAGCTAATATATTTGGGTAACACTTATCAATGTTTTGATTACGGTAGCTTGATATTTTGTGTTTGTATATTGGGGATCACAATTAATAGTTTTTGATATGAAAAAGTATGAGGAGCCAATGTAATTAGTGTACAATGTGTACAATAGAAATATTTTTGAAATTAACATTAAATGATAATTAAATTAATTAATTACAAAATTATTTTTAATTTTAAATACAAAACAAATAAAGATTCCAAAGAGTTACGAATACCTCCAACCGTTTCCCTCTCCCTCTCTCTCTCTCTCTCTCCATCCTCTCTCATCGGTGCCACTGAAACCGACGGAATCGTCGTCGTGAGAAGCGCCTTGCTGAAGACCAAGTTATACCCTAACCCCAGCGAGGAGCTTCCGAACCATTCAACCCGTGAAAAGAAATGTTATTTGCATGTTATCTGAACATCAAACATGGTAAGAGAGATCCACAAAAGTGTTGACTTAACGCCCTTTCTCTATAAATATCCATCATCACTTAGAATTTTGCATTTCTCCCTTCATGATATCAACATTTTTAGATTCACATAGCATTTCTTGCCTCCCAAATCAGCTAAACTTACCCACTAAAATTCCAAATCAGGTATTGATTGATGAAGCCCCTAAAACCAGTTGAAACTTTCAGGGGAAGAATGTATATAAATTTGATTAATATTAATTGCCATGGGGAAGTCTAGCAACTTTTTTAAATTCCATTTTTATTTTCACCCTTCAATCCTTCCTTAGTTTGATCCAAAGAGAAGAAAGAGAAAAATTTGCATTGGAGCACATGCTGCTAATGGCTCCAAGGTTGAAGAAAATAACGGCCCTCTCTACTTGGATGGCGTTGCTCTGTGAGGAGACCCTATTCTTGTGCTCAAGGTTGAAGGCATCGTACCACAGCCGGACGCATGATGACAGCGACAGCAGCATCACCGGAGAAGCGTATGGATCATCGGAAGATCGATGCTAGATGCACAGACCGATGCTAGAAGACAGTATACAGCGGAAGTTTTATATATGCATGTAGACGTTTATTTTTCATATAAATGAGATGTTTATTTTTAATATAAATGAGATATTTTAATATATTTAATGGTCAATTTATGATGGTCGTTTTAGTAGGTATGCAGACGGTTATTTTAATTTTTATGTAGATGATTATTTTGACTGGATTGAGTTTAGTTATATATAATTAAAATATGTTGGATGTTCAATTCATTAGGTATGCGGACGATTATTTTTATTCTTAGGTGGATGGTTATTTTTACTAAGGGTGAGTGGCGTGTGGGAAGCCAAGCAGCAAAGGTGAAGTGGGATGATTATTGATGAAGGTGGGGGTAGCCGCCGGTCGAAAAAGAAGAGAGTATTGGAGTAAAATATTTTGGTAAATTAGAATTTTGGATGATTATTTTTTTAAATAATTAATTGGATTTTTTAAAAATTTGAAATTTAAAATTTGATGTGAAATAATTGAATTAGAGTTTTTAAATTTAGGATAATCTGTGGAGGGATTTATATTATTTATCTCTATTAGGTTAAATAACTAATCCATTGTACACATTATTAAGATTTTTCATTTTCTCCCTAACAGGATTGTTTTGATATTACTGATCCTTAATCGTCATCTATATCATATCTCTAGATATACCAATTCGATTTATGTGATTTTTTAGCCTAATTTCACTACTAGAAAACTAGTTATTACAAACGGATATTTTCGAGGGATTTTTTCCACGGAAATATAGACGGAATTTCAAAGGGACTTTTTGTCGTAAAACAAAAAAATGAATTAGCATAAATTACAGATGGAAAAGAGAATCCGTCGATAATTTTGTCAGAAAAATTCATTTTTCCGTGAAAAATTGTTACAGGCGGAAAATCTGTCTGTAATTAAATGAACAAAAATGCTATATTTTATTAAATTATTACAGACAAAAAATTCGTCTGTAATTTAAAATTTTCCGTCGAAAATATTGAATTAAACCTAAATGAAACACGAGCTACTTCCAAATGAAACACGAGCTTCTTCTTCTCTCCGTAGCACGAGCTACTTCTTCTCTCCGTGGCTGCTACTTCTGCTTCTTCCGCCGCTGCCGCTGCCACCGTTGCGTCGCACAATCTCTCTCTGTCATCCCTTGCGTCACGAGATCCCTCCGCCGCCGCTCTCGTCGCATCTACTCCCATCATCGCAGAGCTCTCTCTGCCGCCGGTCTCATTGCATCTGCTCCCTCTGACTCTTCTTCCATCTAATCTCAACCCGCTCTCTCAGTTCTTCTCGTAACCATCTCAAATTTCAGGTATATATATCTTAATTTTGTGATTTTGTTCTTCGTGATAAATCTTAGGGCTCAATTTTTCTGTGTCAGTTTTAGGTTTATCATACTCTGCTTTTGTGCTTTGTTTAAATCTGCAGGTTTACTCTGATTTTGATGAATTATTTTTTGCAATCGAAGCTTTTTTGAGCTAAAATTCATGGTAGGCCATTTCTTTCTATAGTTTTTAACTTTCATAGTTTGATATTGATTTTGATGAATTTTGAAGGTTTTCTCTGAAGAAAAGTGGAAGGGATGGTGATGATGGTACTGAAGAAGTGACTGTTTTAACGTTGGTAGAGAAGTCCACGTTGTCCATGCTTCAAAGGGCTTCATTGGTAGAGAAGTCCAGGCAGAAGCCACCGGAGAAGATGAGGGTTTTATCTGATGTACGTTGTTATTCTAAATTTTAAGTGATGTGGTTACACTACTTTTACCTTGGTTAAGGAAGCTTATTAAATATTGTTTAGTTAGGCACTAAAAACCAGTAACTATGGTTCTGAATCTATGCTTCAAAATTGTGGAATTTCTATAAGCACCGGCTTTACTCAAGTGGATGGTCGTATTTTGCCTTCATCAAGGGTATTTAATATTTCTTTTTGTTATTGTGCTCTTGAAACTTGTTTATTGTGTGTTGCCTTGTTGTTCTATTTGAACTTGGTGACCTGAGATTTTCTTAATTATGACTTGGAAAGTCCCTGAAGAATATAGTACTAAATTTGATGGATCTTCTATTTTGAAGGTATCAAATTCTAATTCTTCCTCATATTAATCATCTAAATGTTAGTATTTATTAACACATAAGTTTTCTTGTTGAACTAGTGGCAGAGATGTAGTTCCAATGCGAACTTCTGGAACAGCGAGTGGGAGAGGGGGGGCACGGTTTGGTTCGAGTTGGTTAGAGCGATGGATGAAAGAAAGAGAAAACAGAGATGAAGATGAGGAGAAGATGAGTGACAAAATTCTAGAAGTAGACACATGGAAACCGCCACTAAGCAGGGCACCCCAACTACATGTCCAACACGCACTCTTCTAGAGCTAAGGTTAGATCACAGAGTGCACCAAGATAGAGACTTGATTATGATAGATACGGATACGCTTGTTCCAATAATACTCTTTTTCATTGTCATTCACATTTGAGGAGTAAGGTGTCAAGTAGTCATTTCAATAGAATTGGGGTTACCAATTTAAGGTGACATTGCTTGCATGTATGTCTTTGAATATATCTTTATGCACACTAAATAATAATATTCATTATCAATGTTTTTGTAATTTCTCATCAAGCTAATATAGTAATCGACTAAGCTGTGTTGTCTACAACTATTCATCTTAGCAAAAAGGTACGTTACTAACTACTAAAAAAAGCTACAACTAATAAGTGTTTATCATAAAATGCAAAATTTTAATTTTGATTCCGGGGTTGCCGTAAATTCAATAATCACTTTTAATTGATTTTGAGTTTTTTGTGATCAGCCTTAAGTGATAAGCTTTACATTATTAAAGGTGGTTGTGGTGCTGGAAGGTATTTTTTAGTTAATTATGAGCCAGCAGTTTTTTATCCATTTTTGTCCTTTGGTTAGTACTGCTTTTTATCTGCTTGAGATAAGTAATGCAATGATAAATGTGATTCAAGTTGACAATGAAATTGAGTGGACATAGTAAATTTTATTTCAAATGAATGTCTAATGATATAATTTTGGTGTATTTTGTTCTCTAGTGGTATAAAGATGGTTAATCAATTGCTTGCTGGAGTTCACATAGCATCAGCTGCTGAGGCAATGGCATTTGGAGCAAGACTGGGTCTGAATACAAGACTGTTGTTTGATTTTATTACAATTAGTGGGGTTACATCCTGGTATGTGTCCTCGATGAAGTGATTATTCTCTGTTGTTCCTTCTTTGACTGTAAGAAAAATTTAAAGAACTTGCTTGCTTTATAGTCACATTCATAATCAATCATGTGTGGTTATGGTTGTGTTGCTACTCTTGGTACTCTTCTCATGGCTGTTTCAAAAGAATTTGTCATAGAGTGCTTTCTATTATCATATCTTAATTTTTAAAACAATTTTTCTCTCTACTATTACAGGATGCTTAAAAATCATGTCCACACATGCTAGATAATAATTACACACCATATTCAGCACTTGATATCTTTGTGAAGGACATGGTCAGCATCAATAAATATTTTTTTCATTGTTTGGCAGGAATATTAGTGTAACACTTTTTTCAAATAAGTTGTCATAATATTGTGCTATTGATATATATTCTCATATTCAGGGAATCGTTACTCGTTAATCAGCATCTTTGAAAGTTCCACTTCAACTATCAACTATTGCTCATCAACTGTATCTGTCAGGTGCTCTAATGCAATATATATGGGTTTATGTTTCCTTCACTTCAACTTGATCATCAGTATTCCATTTTATTCAACATAAATAAGAAATAGGAAATTGCAATGAAGTCTTGTTTATGAATTATATCATATAAAATTAAAGGAAGAAAATGGGGAGGAAATTGAGCTTGTCCATTTGACAGGCCAGTGCACCGATAACAGAGATATGCAGAAATCTAGACACTGCAGCAAAAACAGTTGACAATATTGATTATACAATTGTTTTGAGGGGAAACTCAACTTTGCGTGGCCATTTTCCTTAGGCAAGAATGATATTCTTTAGCTTAACAACATGTTCCAGTCAATGATGATACTTATGATTCAATATGCAAAATGACACTCGGTTATTGTGCACAGGAACCAGATGTTGCTGTTTTGGTGTTAGGTGAAATGGATGCATAGATAATTTGTCCGTTTTTCCTTCAAGGAGGCCGCTACACTATCAATGACATACACTATGTTGCTGATTTTGATACGTATGTCTTGCCATTCTTCATTAACTTGGTTGAAAGGAATTAGGAATGGACATTAGAAACCTTGCTTACTTCACTTTTTGTCTGCAGGCTTGTTCTTGCAGGGGACACAGAGTTTGCTAAAAATGCTGTCTTTGGCTACAAATCTTCAAATCTACGTGATGTAAAAGCCTCTTTGTTCCTTTTTTTAATGGATTGTGCTGACTTTTATTTTGATATTGGCATAGAATAAATTTTTTAAAAGATTTTTATCCAATTAGTGGATAGAAGAGAAGACTGGTGGTCGAATACCTGCATCCATTGTTGCATCTGTTTCCATTGAACTTTTGAGAAAAGGAGGACCAGATGCAGTTTGCCAGCATCTATGCAGTCTGAAAAAGGTATACATAAATTGATAATGCACTTTAGTTTCTACATTCTTAAGTTATAAGAAGAAAACCAGTGACTTGACTTTGTCTTGTTAAAATATTATGAATTAGTGTGTGTCTATTACCAGTCCCCTTACTGTGTTTCCATTGTAAAAGTAGGGTTCAACATGTGTAGTTAATACAACTAGTGAAAGAGACATGGCTGTATTTGCACTTGGAATG
The DNA here is from genome assembly GCF_003086295.3 of Arachis hypogaea. Taxonomy (NCBI): domain Eukaryota; kingdom Viridiplantae; phylum Streptophyta; class Magnoliopsida; order Fabales; family Fabaceae; genus Arachis; species Arachis hypogaea. The sequence continues at coordinate 6,396,586 of NC_092044.1, read as the reverse complement.
ATCAAGGTAGAATCTCATTCATGTTAATTGTATTTATTTGGCCCTTTTGCATGATTGTTTACAGATGTTAATGCTGCTTTTGTTGTTTTGTCCTGTTAACAGGTAGAATTGATGGGAAAACACTTCTTATGTCGTACTGGTGCTAGTTTTGTTTCTTCCTATGGACCAACTAGAAGCCGCACTTGACATGCTCACAAGATGGATGCAAGGAAAATTAAATTAAGTGAAGCCCTCGTCAGAAAATCAATTCAAATCAAAATAAATTTATAAATGATTATCTCTTGTATGTTAGAAATATATACTAATGATATTGGACTATTTAGAGGAGATTACTAAATGTCTTTGTTCTTGATACATTGTCAAAACCAAACATCATGTTTGATTCTATTGCTAGTACCAAATATTAGTTATTTTGAAATACTATGAATGTTTGGATACAAGTTAGATGAAAATTAGATGAAAATTTGTATTCATTAAATTTATATTTATTTTGTATGAAATTAGGTTTATTTTGTAATAAAAAACATCTAAAAAAATTCTATTTTACCTTACTGACGGATTTACAGACCTATTTTCTGTCTGTAATCAGAGTGTAATATGATTTTTCAAGGTTCAAATTACAGACGAAAAATCCGTTTGTACTTACTGACAGAAAATCCGTCAGAAAGTTCGTCGTCTTAGAGAACTAGATGGAGAATTTACAGAAAAAAATCCGTCAGTAACTGGTAAAAATTCGTCAGTAATTTTCCAACGGAAAAAATTCGTCGGTAAATAATTTTCGACGAAACTTTTATAGAGGGACAAAATCCGTCGGTAATTTCGTCGGTAACCGAAAATCTGTCTGTAATAAAAACTAAATCTGTCTATAAATCTGTTTGTATTAATTCATTTTCTAGTTGTGTTTATGTTTAAGAACATAGCATTTTTCTCGTTGAAAAAGATTGATGGTTTAAAATTGAGAAACTAATTTAATTAATATAAAAAATTTTTCTAATTAAATTCACATAAAAAACTGATAAATCAATTTAATTATTATCTCTTTTAAATTCGTACTTATAAATTTATTAATCGTAATGTTGAGTTGTCGTGGAAAAATGAAAGAAATCATGTTGATGAGAAGAAGACACTAAAGGAGGCAAAATATGAAAAGCATCCGATCCCTACCATGAAGTTATGCAATTAATAAGAGAGGCCAGGGGACAAAAAAACATAAAGAAGCCGAAACATAAATAGAAGAATATTGACATTGAATTGAAATCTGATGTGCTTCAGGTGGCTGTAATTCGTTTCGCTCCCAGCAAAAAGCTTTAACACCCATATCTATGTTAGTTACTTAGTTACCTAGTCAACGTAATTACGTAACCATTTAACTAGAATACACTATTTGCCGTTATATTTTCAGTAATATTAGATAGACAAAAAATAAGAGCCAAAATTTATTTTATTTATTTTATTAAATTTATTTTATTTAATATTTATTTTATTTTATTTAATAAATATTAAATAAAATAAATTTTATTTGATTTCAGCTAAATTTTTTGGTTATTAAACATTTTTGTTATATTTTTATATATATTTGTATTTGTATGTTGGTTTTAAATATAACTCTAGGTGCATTATATTATTTATGTATTTTGATCATAGAGGTAAATGTATAATTATTTTATATTTTAATATATATATAGATAGATAGATAATTGACTAATAATTGATTTCTTGCGAGGTTGGCTTTATTTTGTAATTATTGAGTCTCGTGTAATAAGATTAAATCCTTGTAAAGTAAAGAAATTAATAATATAGTAAAATTAATCACTTTTAAATTAAAATAATAAAATTTATATATAATAAAAAGTATAAATTTAATAATAATTAATATTTTATCTTATCATTTTATTAATCTATTTATTTTATAGTGTTTTTTTACTGAATATAATATGTTAAAAATTAGTAAACAGATGCATTGGGTGAAAGAACCTAACAGCGGAAACGACACAAATGTCCAACACAAGAACAATATGGAAGCACTCACAATACAATATGGCAGCAACTATAACAAGCAAATATAGCAAGTAAAGCAAGAACAAGAACACACCGAGATTTTAACGTGGAAAAATCCCTCAACGTGAGAGGTAAAAACCACGGGTCGTCCAGACCAATAAAATAGTTCCACTATAATCAAATGAGGTACAAGAGAGTCTCAAACAAAGCACAAAAATGTGCAAATAACCAGCCAAAACATCAATGCACCAAAGCTTACAAGTAATAGGCAAGAAGATGAAATATACCCAAAAAACCAGAGCTGATGTCGAAGCCAATTTCTCTTTTTGAAGACCATTAATTAAAATCTCCACCATTCAGAATGAAGAATAAGATGTGAAGAATCTATAGTTTAAATTTCACGTCGATCCAACGGTGAAAGAATGAGAAACTGCTGTTCCAAAATCGCTACTCTTTGTAAAAACGGAAAACCTAATTTCTCTCTTGCGAAACAAATTTCTCCTACTGCAAACCTCCAATCAACATCTCCACCGACCAGAATGAAGAACAAGATGATAGAAACATACAGTTTAAATTTCAAGCCGATCCAACGGTGAACAATTGAGAAACTACCATTTGAAATTTACTGCTTTGGGCAAAAACAGGAATTCTGTTTTTCCCTCTTCTCTCTCACTTGGTGGCTATTCTCTCTCTCTCAAAAAACCTCAAAAAACTGAATTAGGGTTGTGACACTAGGGTGCAAGAATAAACCCCCAAAATGTTGGGCTTGGACCTCACAAAGGAGAGAGAAAAAAACCCAACAATCTCCCCCTTCTCGACTAGGTGGAGGCCCTCGCCATTCCGGCGATCAAACAACATGTTTCAAACTTTTCTCTTGACAATGCTTTTGTCATCATATCAGCACCATTGTCATCAGTGTGAACTTTCTCAAGTTTCAACAACTTGGAATCTAACACATCCCGTATCCAGTGATACCTAACATCGATATGTTTAGATCTTGGATGAAAAGTAGAATTCTTGGCAAGATGAATAGCACTTTGGCTATCACACAACAAGACATAACGGTCTTGCTTAAAACCAAGTGCTGCAAGAAACTTCTTCATCCACAACAACTCTTTACATGCTTCAGTTGCTGCAATAAACTCTGCCTCTGTGGTAGAAAGTGCAACACACTTCTGTAACCTTGACTGCCATGAAATAGCTCCCCCTGCAAACTTGACCAAATAACCTGAAGTAGACTTTCAAGAATCAATATCTCCTGCCATGTCTGCATCAGTAAAGCCAACTAGCAAAGGTTTCTCACCACCAAAACTCAAACTCAAGTTAGTTGTACCTTTGAGATATCTCATAATCTATTTAACAGCATTCCAATGTTCTTTACCTGGATTAGAGAGAAAATGACTCACTGTACCAACCACATGAGCAATGTCTGGTCTAGTACACACCATAGCATACATCAAGCTTCCAACATCTGAAGCATAAGGAATTTCATTCATTGCTTGTTTCTCCTCATCAGTGGTTGGACACTGCTTGGTACTCAACTTAAAATGAGGAGCAAAAGAACTAGCAACACATTTGGCATCATTCATGCCAAACCTTTGAAGCACCTTCTTTATGTACTTCTCCAATGACAAATAAAGCTTCTTGGAATCTCTATAACGAGTAATAGTCATGCCCAAAATCTGTTTGGCAGGACCCAAGTCCTTCATAGCAAAGAACCTGCTCAACTGTTTCTTCAACTCATTAATCCTCAAAGCATTCTTGCCCACAATCAAAATATCATCCACATAAAGCAAAAAAATGATAAAATCATCATCAGAAAATTTTTGCACAAATACACAATGATCTGAAGTTGTCTTACGGTAACCATGCTTCCCCATAACAGATTCAAACTTCTTGTACCACTGTCTTGGAGCTTGCTTCAACCCATAAAGACTCTTCTTAAGCTTGCACACAAAATCTTCTTTTTCTTTAACAACAAAGCCCTCCAGTTGCTCCATATAGATCTCATTATCTAAATCACCATGAAGAAAAGCTGTCTTCACATCCATTTGCTCAATCTCCAAATCAAGAGATGCTGCTAATCCAAGCACAATACGAATGGATGACATCCTCACAACAGGAGAAAAAATCTCCTCATAATCAACACCTTTTCTCTGGCTAAAGCCTCTAACAACCAATCTAGCCTTATACCGAGGCATAGAATTGTGTTCTTCATTCTTGATTCTGAATACCCATTTATTCTTCAAAACTCGCATACCCTTCGGTAGCTTCACCAACTCATAGGTATCATTCTCAAGCAAGGACTTCATTTCTTCTTGCATAGCTTCAAGCCATTGAGCTTTGCTTTCATCTTCAACAGCCTCTCCAAAGCATTCATGTTCTCCCCCATCAGTCAACAAAACAAACTCATGTGGAGAATACCTTGATGAAGGCTTCCTCTCTCTTGTAGACCTTCTGAGAGCATTTGCAGGAATTTCCAAAGTTGGTTCTTCATCTTGATCATCATCACCAACTTCATCAAGTATCGGATCAACTGTTCCATCTTCACCTGCACCTGTATCATGTTCATTATTTTGAGCTTCAACTCTACCATCTTCTACCATAGGCATAGAGGGAGTAATATCCAAGTCAGAAAAATCATCACTAGACTGAACCATTGGCTTCTCCGAATGATCAACATCCTTCAATGTTTGGTCTTTAACAAAGACAACATCTCTACTCCGAATCACCTTCTTGTTAACAGGATCATAAAACCTGTAACCAAACTCATCCATGCCATAGCCAATAAAAATACACTGCCTAGTCTTTACATCAAGTTTAGATCTCTCATCTTTAGGAATATGAACAAAAGCTTTACATCCAAAGACTCTTAAATGATCATAAGAAACATCATTACCTGACCATACCTTCTCTGGCACTTCAAATTGCAAGGGAACACATGGTGTCCGATTCAAGACATGAACAACAGTACTCAAAGCTTCACCCCAAAAGGATTTTGCCAATCCAGATTGTGACAACAAGCACCTAACTCTTTCAACCAGTGTTCTGTTCATCCTTTCAGCCAAGCCATTCAACTGAGGAATCTTTGGAGGAGTCTTCTGATGTCTTATACCATGCTCTTTACAATAAGCATCAAATGGACCTGAGTACTCACCACCATTGTCAGTACGAATGCATTTCAACTTCTTTCCAGTTTCTCTTTCAACAGAAGCTTGAAATTGCTTGAACACATTCAAAACTTGATCTTTGGTCTTCAAAGTGTAAACCCATAATTTTCTAGAATGATCATCAATAAAGGTTACAAAATAGATAGACCCTCCAAGTGTTCTTGTCTTCATCGGCCCACATACATCAGAATGCACCAAGTCAAGTATCTCCGGCTTCCTTGAAGGTGGATGGCTCTTAAAAGAGACCCTGTTTTGTTTTCCAGCAAAACAATGATTGCACTTTTGTAAAGCAACCTTACAACCAGATAAAAGATTCCTCTTGGATAACATATTCATGCCTTTCTCACTCATATGACATAATCTCTTATGCCATAAATCAGTTTCATCAATAAATTCAGCAGCATTAACAACATCTTTCACAATCTTTGCTTGAGTTAAATAAAGAGTAGAGTGTCTTGTACCTCTAGCAACAACCATGGAACCCTTGGTGAGCTTCCAGCTATCACGAGAAAATGAGCTATCCAAGTCTTCATCACACAACTTACCAATAGAAAGTAAGTTCAACCGAATATCTGGAACATGCTTCAAACGCTTCAAAGTCAACTTGGTACCGTTGGAGGTTTCTAAACAAACCTGTCCAACATCAGCACATTTTGCAACACCTTGATGAGCCATTTTCACATCACCAAAATCACCAGGAGTATAGGACGTAAACAAATCCCTCCTAGATGTAACATGAATAGAAGCACCGCTATCAATCACCCAACTAGTGCTATTATCAACAAGGTTAACAGATTCAAACTCCTCAACAACAAGAAAATCATCATGAGTTACATTAACCTTGTCTTCCTTGTTACCATCATCTTTATTTGTGCTCTTGTCTTTACTTGCCTTGGCTTTCTCCTTCTTTAGCTGCCAACAAAATTTTTTCACATGTCCCTTTTGACCACAATGATGACACTCAATATTCTTATACTTTCCTCGAGACTTGCTTCTGCTTTGATCTCTACCTTTAGGACCTCGACTTTTGCTTCTCCCCCTAGACTCAGAAACAAGAACATCTGAATGTGTAGTCGATGTACCTTGTGACTTTCTTCTCATCTCTTCATTCAAAACACTGCTCTTGGCAAGATCCATAGAGATTACACCATCAGGAGCAGAATTGGACAATGACATTCTAAGAATTTCCCACGAGTCTGGTAAGGAGCCAAGAAGTAACAATCCTTGAACCTCTTTATCAAACTTGATGGCCATGGAAGATAACTAATTCATAATTCCTTGGAAATTATTCAAGTGATCTGTCATTGGTGTCCCATCTGTATACTTCAAAGCCAACAACTGCTTGATCAAAAACATCTTGTTATTCCCAGTTTTTCGAGCATACAACTGTTCAAGCTTAATCCAAAGGGTTCGAGCATGTGTCTCTCCAATAATATGGTTCAACACATTATCGTCAACCCACTGCCTAATATATCCACAGACTTGTCTATGCAACAAAGTCCAATCATCATCAGACTTATCATTAGGCTTCTCTGTACCAAAAACTAGTTGATGAGAATTTTTGACATAAAGCAAATCTTCCATCTTTGACTTCCACAAATCATAATTAGGACCATTAAGAGTGATCATCCTACTAATATTAGTATTAGCTTCCATTGTTCACAGAATCACAAGCCCAGAAAAATACCAACAAGCTCTGATACCAGTATGAAAGAGCCTAACAGCGGAAACGACACAAATGTCCAACACAAGAACAATATGGAAGCACTCACAATACAATATGGCAGCAACTATAACAAGCAAATATAGCAAGTAAAGCAATAACAAGAACACACCGAGATTTTAACGTGGAAAAACCCCTCAACGTGAGAGGTAAAAATCACGGGTCGTCCAAACCAATGAAATAGCTCCACTATAATCAAATGAGGTACAAGAGAGTCTCAAACAAAGTACAAAAATATGCAAATAACCAGACAAAACATCAATGCACCAAAGCTTACAAGTAATAGGCAAGAAGATGAAATATACCCAAAAAAATAGAGCTGATGTCGAAGCCAATTTCTCTCTTTGAAGACCTTTAATTAAAATCTCCACCGTTCAGAATGAAGAACAAGATGTGAAGAATCTACAGTTTAAATTTCACGTCGATCCAACGGTGAAAGAATGAGAAACTGCTGTTCCAAAATTGCTACTCTGTGTAAAAATGGGAAACCTAATTTCTCTCTTGCGAAACCAATTTCTCCTACTGCAAACCTCCAATCACATCTCCACCGACCAGAATGAAGAACAAGATGATAGGAACACGCAGTTTAAATTTCAAACCGATCCAACGGTGAACAATTGAGAAACTGCCATTTGAAATTTACTGCTTTGGACAAAAACGGAAATTCTGTTTTTCCCTCTTCTCTCTCACTTGGTGGCTATTCTCTCTCTCTCAAAAAACCTCAAAAAACTGAATTAGGGTTGTGACACTAGGGTGCAAGAATACACCCCCAAAATGTTGGGCTTGGACCTCACAAAAAAAAGAAAAAAAACTCAACATTGAGATACCGATGTTTACACAAATAATAGAATACTAAGGAGTAACGAGGTAGAAAGAACTAGTATATATATACATGTTACATATATATAAAAATCAATTATCAAAGTCAGTACTAGTATAAAATACATATTGAAATAATTAATATAATATACATATTAAAAATAAATTAAACTAGCCATATATTTATACATAAATACATTAATAACTAATTTTAATATACAAATAATATTTTTGTTTAATTATAGCCTCACATAATACCAAACATAAATAAAACATTTTGAATGGCCGACAATCAAAGTCAATCTAAAATATAGTATGGTAAAAAAGAAAAATTAAAACTCCCTTCGATCTAAAATATCTGTTAAATTATAATTACATGTAGAAAAACAAATTGATTAATATTTTCTAACGCACATGGAATTCAGCTGGTGTATATATTATTCGGGAAATTCTATAATTCTTTAGTTTAGTATCGATTTTTTTCTGAATTTATTTTTTATGTAAATTTAAATATTTAAAATTTATTAATTTTTATATTTTTTACGTTTAAGTATTAACGACACCGTAACAAATACCATATTATTCCAAGTTGAAGAAAGTTGGGAGTCCCTATGTTGGTCAACCATTATATCGCCTTGGTCTTTCTTTAATTTATTTTTTAATGGGGTTTTGGTGTTTTGTTAATCAACATTCAACACACGACAACGCCTTTTTTTTTTCTTCTGAGTTTAAAAACTTTCAAGCAAATATATATAATGGCAAGTTGGCAACTTGAGAGTTCTATATAGTATAAACCCGGCCAAATCAAAAGTTTGTTTATCTAACCAAGCTAGCACCTTGAAATTGCTTTCATAACTAAAATTAATTTGATTCCTCACATTTTAACATAACCATTTAATTAAGCCCCTCATTCTTTTTAAAATAAGTTTAATTATTCTGTATAATTTTACTGATTTTTTAATTAAATTCTTACAATTTAAATTTATAATTTAATATTTATACTAGATAAAAAAATTATAATTAAAATTTCAATAGTTATTATTTTAAAAATACAATAATATTAAAATATTTTTTAAAAATATTATATAATTCATTATATATCAAACATAAAAAATAGTATGTAAAAAAGTTGTATTTTAAAAATAAGTTAGAAAGAATCTAATTAAAAGTTTTTATTTAATATAGAGATTTAATTACAAATTTTTAAATTTGAAGAATCTAAGTAAAAATGTGATGAAATTGTAAAAAATTAATAAAATAATTAAATATTACTCTCGATACTATAATAATCACAGTTTAAAACTATCTATATTATTAAATACGGAAAAGCTCTACATCTATGTAATTTTTTTTATCTATAACTTCAATCAGATGCGCCTCCTCAACCCTCTTACGCGCTTGTTATACATGCGCCTCATATAATGTATATAATGTAAACCTTCTCCTGCGTGATAAACCTTTCTTAACATAAATCTTGTTCTCTTCTCGCGTTTTTGTTCTTCTTCTTCTTCTTCTTCTTCTTCTTCTTCTTCTTCTTCTTCTTCTTCTTCTTCTTCTTCAATCTAATAAAATCCGCCGTTCTCCTCTGTTCGTGTTTTTCTTCTCTGTTCGCATTCTTCATTATTGATCTGCATTGAATTCAATGTAATAAGCTTCGTCGTTCTTCTTCTTCTTCTTAGTTTTCTTCTTCGATCTACACTTTTGAATAGAAACAATGAATGATTCAACTTCAAATCAGTTGAATGAGGTTATTACGTTGAGACAGCTAGGAAATGATTGTTGCACGCTATCACAATAATCTTAAACTCTGAACAAAGTAAAAGGAGGTCACCAAACCAAACAACATTCATTTTGTGAATCAAAATCACAAAGGCCACCGAACCGAACAATGTTCATGTGGTGAATAAATGGTGATCAACTTTCAATCAACAAGAATAGTATTTCTCCTCCTCTTCCTCCTCCTCCTCCTTCTTCTTTCAAATTCGCGCACGTAGGTTCTTCTACTGCTTCTTCTTCTTCGCGCACGCAAATTCTTCTTTTTCTTTCGTTATAATCATCACCAACATTTTGCTCGGTTAAGTGAAGTTGCTCATTTTGATTCACTTGATTGTTAATGTGTTCAGTTGAGTCCTTTTGCATACAGAAATATTTTTCTTACTGATTGAATGCTTATCACGTTTTATTCAGCACATGATTGGTGTTCGATTCAGTGGTATTGACCATTTCGATTCACCTGATTGTTACGTGTTCAGTTGACTTCTTTTGCATGGAAAAATGCTATTCTTGATGATTGAATGTTTATGATATTTTATTCAGCACATGAATGTTGCTCGGGTCAATGGAGTTGCTCATTTTGATTTACTTGATTGTTAGTGTGTTCAATTAAGTCCTTGTGCATGTAGAAATATTTTTCTTGATGATTAAATATTTATGACGTTTTATTCAACCCATAAATGATGTTCGGTTAAGTGGAGTTGGCCATTTTCGGTTCATTTCTGTTATGCACAATTCAAAACTCTTCCTCCTCACCTTTTACTGCTTCTTCACCAGGGAGAGAAAGATTAAAAGACAAAAAAAAATACAGCAGCAATAACAACAAAAGAATGAAGATAATGAAAAAACACGTGAAGAAGAAGGAATGCGAAAAAGAAAGAGGATAATGAGGAGGAGGAGGAAGGCGAATCTCTGTTGCTGTTTTCGTTCGTTTCTGGTTGTTCCTTGCCAAATCTTCTCGCGATTCTTCTCCAGTAGTGGTTTTTGCAGATATCGTGACTGAAGTTTGAGTGATTTTGAGAGAGATTCGAAGAGAATGAGCGGTTTCGTGTAGCGGTTTCATATTGAAAAAAAAGTAACGTTTTTTCATAATGAACGAGAAGTAACAAAAGATTTTTGGATGCGTGTTTTCACTCGTCATTATTAATATGCGTGACTCTATTTAGACTTGAGCCAACTTAATTACATGGTTATATGAATGTGTAGCGCGCTCGTATTAAATAGTCATGGTAGCTAGCATCAAGAGTAATATTTAACTACGTTAACATTGCACTATAATAGTATCGTCTAAAAATAGTTTATGAGACTTAATTAATTAATTAGTTAGAATCTATGATGTACGGACACTGACACGGACATGGGACACGATACGATACGGGACACGTCGACACGCGAATTTTAAAATCTTACATGATACGAGGACATGCATATCTATAAAATATAAAGTATTTTTTAGATAAATCGTAATGATATTTTAATATTTTATTGATATTAATATAAATTAATTTTTAACTTAGTTTTAATGTCTTATTTTAATTATTTCAAGTATTTAAAATATTTTTTATTTTAATAAATAATAATTTATACTATATCTAAATTTATTTTAAGAATATATATTAAGAATAAGACCGGACACGCTGACACGTGATGGTATTTAGGTGTATCTAAGTGTGTCTGAAGAAGAATTTTTTATTTTTTATTGAAACACGGTTTAGACACAGCAGATACGCATGTCGGACGAATATCAGTGAGTGCCAGCCATATCTTAAATGTGTCTGACACGCAGACACAACAACTCAACAAAGTGTTCGTACTTCATAAATTACAATTGGTAAAATCATTAAGTTACATGAAGCAATTTCAAATAGGTATTGGCCACAATTAAAAAAAATATTTACGTCAATAACGGTAGAAACGTGCACAGATCAGAAGTGGTGAGCTCTTATCAATCTGTGTTGAATGAGTTTTAGAGAGAATATATGAATAGAGATAAGAGGTTGAAAAATCAGAGAAAGAGAGAGTAGAGTGAAGAACTGAGAAGGAAGAAAGAGAAAAAAAGAAAAAAAAAAGGTTCTGATGTGAATTGGAAAAGATGAATTAAGTAGGAAGAAAAGCCATTGTAATTAGTTATGTTGTGTAAATATATACGTGTCCAATCATTTGATAATTCTCTCAACTAATTTAATTAACTTATTAGAAATGTCTAAAAATTAACTAACTAATTACTTTAGTTACTAACTAATATATGTACAGACTAATCAATTAACTCACTAAATTCTTAATTAACTTGACTGTATGGCGAATGAGTGAATCAAATCACAATAACTATTATAACATCAATAGCATTTAACTAATTACCAAAAAAAAAAAAATCAGATAGCGTCTAACTAAAGATTACATTAACAGTTATGAGACGAAAGTTTATCCAAAAATTAGCGAGTTTTGCTTTTAAAAGTAAATGATCTCATTGATCAATTTTAAAAAGGTCAATACTAATTAATGACTAAGTTTAAAAGAATAAAATAGACATTTCAAAAAATACTTTAAAATAATTTACAGTGTGATACTAGGTAATAAAAAATAAACCATCTAAATTTATCATATTTAGTATTTATTTTATTGGTTGGAGATAGAGAGACTCGAATCCACAATTTCTTAAGTGAGTATGAAAAAATTATACCATTTGAGCTATAATTCAATGATTTATCGTATTTAGTATTTTGGACCATCAATTAGTCATTAATATTTAAAAGTTTAGAATAAAATATGAATTATTAAACTAAAAAATTAGATTAAAAAAATTGAGTTAATATGATGACTAAATAATAACTAAAGACAATAAATTCTTATGTTTCTAGTAATTTTTTATTTTTAACGATAATTAATAAATATTAAATAAAACAAATTTAAACTATTTTTGACTAATTATTTTTTAAAAATAATGCTCCACATCCATGTAAAAAATACATGGATCGATGTTATCCAAGTATTTTTTTGCTATACGCGCCTTTTCAATCTCGAAACCGTTTGTGATTCACGCGTCACGTATAACGTAAATCTTCTATAACTTTTGCTCAACGTAAACCTTTTTCTCTGCTTGCGTTTTTCTTCTCTGCTCGCGTTTTTTTTTCTTCTTCTTATTTACTTGCATTATAGGCTTTGTCGTTCTCCTCTACTCGCATTTTCTTTCTTGTTCTTCTTCTTCTATTCTACTCGCGTTCTTCGTTATGGATCTGGATTGACTTCAATGTAATAAGTTTTGTCGTTCTTCTTCTTCTTCTTTGTTTTCTTCTTCGATATGTACTTTTGAATTGAAACAATGAATGAATCCACTTCAAATCAGTTGAATGAGAGCGATTTTGGATAATTCAATTTTGAATCGAATTCAATGGAATGTAATTGCTAATTTTATTTGAATTGAATTGAATAGATGGAGGTGTTTTGAATTTGAATTGAATTGAATTGAATTGATAATATCTAAATCGTAGAGAGAGGTGTTTTGAATTTGATATTATATAATGGATTATGTTTCGTTCACTGAGTACTACACAATTGTTTCACCGTGAGTATGTGTTTCGGTTCATCATACAGAAAGCTATTTGAATTTGATTTTATATAATGGATTATGTTTTGTTCACTCAGTACTATAGAATTGTTTCACTATAATGACATTTTCGGTTCATTATGCAAAAATCTGTTTGAATTTGAATTTATATAATTGATTGTATTTCGTTCACTCAGTACTATACAATTGTTTCACCATGAGTACTGTGTTCGGTTTATTATGCAAAAAGTTGTTTGAATTTGATTTTATATAATGTATTATGTTTCATTCACTTAATAATATACAATTGTTTCACCATGAGTACGTGGTTCAGTTCATTATGCAGAAGCTGTTTGAATTTGATTTTATATAATGTATTATATTTCGTTCACTCAATACTATACAATTGTTTCTCCATAATGACGTGTTCGGTTTATTTCTATTCTGCACAATTCAAAATCCCTCCTCTTTACCTTCTACTATTTCTTCACCAGAGAGAAGGAGGAAAATGCAAAAAAAAAAAAAATACAGTAGCAACAACAACAAAAGAATGACGATAAGGAGAAAACACGTGAAGAAGAAGCAACACAAAAAAGAAGGAGGAGAATGAGGAGGAGGAGGAGGAACGCGAAGAAGAAGAAGACACTCTGTGCGTAAACGAGCATGAGAAGAAGAAGAAGAAAAAGAAGCACGGAAGAAGAAGAAGAAGAGAAGAAGCGTTGGGCAAGAGTAGTTGTTTCGTGTGTGTTTGACACGTATATTTCACGTTTCATTTAATGGATGGTATTAGCTTTTTTTTTATGTTTAGCCAATTTAAATAAAACTTAGATACAAAATTACATGAATGTGTAGCATGACCCTATCTTTTGTTATCAAACATTTTCATTTAATTTAATATTCAAAATTCAAAATTTTATTCGATAATATTTATAACTAAATGTACTTATTAGTTATTACATCTAAAATTATTCACTTAATGCTGTCGGACAAACTTTGGACATTAATGCATCGATATGGCTTTGAAATTGAAATAATGATAATAACAAATTCATGTTCACTAGGATAGGATCAGATAACGTAAATCCATAAGGCTATCGCCAATTGGAAAAGAGAAGGATTCAAGATGCTTATGATGCAAAGCTGATGTTTCAGAGCAGTTGATCCCAAATGCAAATTAAATGATGACCAGAATCTCCTCGTATCAATGGGACTGAGAACTCTACGATATTAGGGCATTCATATGCGACCAATGTTATGTGGGACGGTGAACAATTTTGGCTGCATATGGCCCTAAGTTCTTTAATTTGCATGCATACACAAATAAACCTTCAATAGTTAAGCTTCTTTAAATCAAATACAGAAGGGTGAATATGAGTCAAGCTGTCACGCCCAACCCCTACAACAAACTCGGCAGATAGTGGCAGAAATTTTGCGGCGATTTGGCAAAACTGCCCAAAAAACATAGGGCAACGCATATAGCGGCAGTTAAGTGTTAGGGCTGTTAACAGGCCGACATTTAGCGGCAGTTTTTTTGCAAACCGTCGCTATATTACTGTCAAGTTTGAATTTAGCGGCGGTTTTTTCATAACGTCGCTATATGGCCGTCAGGTTTGCATTTCGTGGCGTCTTTTCGAAAACCGCTGCGATATGGCCGCCGGTGACTTCCTGTTAGGTATTTTGCGGTGGTTTCGTTCTAAACCGCCGCAAAATGCATATTACCATGTATTTCATTAGATCTCTTTAGTAATAACTATTTAGGTATAATCTAGTTAAGTAACGACTACTATCTGAAGCTACATATGTTTAAATCATTGTTACTTAAACTCGTAACACTTTTTCTACATTCATTTTACGTTAAAAAATTCACAAGTTACTTGTAAACTATATATGTAAACTCATGTGAACAAATTTACCAATAAAATTTACTTAATTACGCTATTGGCATTTAAAAATCAAGTAGGGAATCATGGATATGAAAGAAGAAAATAAAATCAAACTCTGATATTTATGAAGTTAAAATAAAGTTCAAGAGAACATAAATCAAAATTGCTCCTCTTTGAAGTTATGCCTTACTAAACCTAAATCAAGAATAAACATGTACAACTGCGACCCAACTCATTAAACTAAGAAAATCAGCATAACTGTTATAATAAAAGATCAAACTTTCTCTCCAACGTCGTATTGACCTGGCGAAAAAACTCTATTATGAATCTATGGACTTCACGTTTTAGAGGATCTGATATTTCATCTCCATACCATGGCAATTTATTTAAATCAAAGCACATTTTCTTAACAAGTATATCATCTTGTTTATCTTGTTGGTCTTCTAAAGTTTTATCCTCTTCATCCGGAACCTTATTCAGATCAAACTGCATGGATCTATCGATTGCGACAGAGGATACATCATCTAAATTGTCTTCTGAATCAGACTCTTCTCCATCTAGACTGTTAGGAACTATTTCTCCGGAATATTCAGGTAAGACTGAAAATATCAACATGCACATAACAGAATGAGTATACATAAAAGAAATTGAGAACTCTGGAGTCATTAAATACTGACTTAGAAAAAAAACCAAACTACAAGATGCTAAGACAATTTTATTACTAAACACAAATTTTCGACAATTACCATCACCCTTGTTAGTAGTTTGTGCAATTTTCTTAAACATAAGCTCTGTAGCAATTGTTGTGCTTGCAGATGATGACGAAAAGTCCTCATTTTTCATCAATCATGTTCCAACGTCATGTTATATTCACTATTGTTTTCAAAACGTAACACTAGTGAAACTCTATTACGTAATACATAGCAAGATTATAAAAAATGCAACCCTAAGAAAAACAACAACTGTAGAAGGAATAAAGATTTAACGTAAACTAACATTTCCATATTAAAATCGATGAAAGAACCAAAAAGTCAGCTTTTACTCATGAGGATTCACAATAACATAAATATTTAACTGCAAAAAAAAAACTACACAAGTGTAAAGTAACCAAAAAAAATAACGTACAACGTTGAGTTTATTTAACTTAGTTAATGACAAAAAGATCATTTTTAAATCACATTAAAATGCTTCATACAAAGCATTACGCGACATCATCGAAATTCTCTTAGGCATTTTCTATGAGGTCTTCTATATCTTCCTCCCTTGTCAACAGTAAATCCCCAGTGTCACCTTCCGCTGACATGTTCAACCCTGGCTGTGGAGAAAAACCAACTTCAGCTTCTTCATTCTCTTCTCCCATGTCATACAAATCCCTTAGTTTCACATGAACCACAACACTTCATTCTTTAGCTACTTCATCATCCACATAGTATACAAGCTGAGCTTCTGATGCCAATATGTACGGTTCATCTTCTTCACGATTACCAGTGTGTATTGGACGAGAGAAATTAACGCTGGTAAGTCCCAAATGGTCTTGTTTGGTACCTCTACTGGTAGTGGTATCAGCCCAAACACATTTGAATAATACCACTGTGAAGGAACAGCTGTAATTCAATTCAATTATGTCTATAATTTTTTCGTAATACGGAACACCACCAACAGCCACTATATTGTGTCAATATCAACGATATAGGAGAGAGAGCAAGGAAGGCCCATTGGTAGAGGAGAGTTGTTTATCATGACTCATAAGAAAAAAATGGCTCGTATATCCATCCCGATGCGCGTGTTGTTAGTGTAAGTCATGTTTAAAAATTTTCGCAATATATAGCTTACTGTATATATCGTGCTACTGTTAACTTCTTCCTTTCGAATGTGTTATATATTTGTAGGAAGCAATTGCGAATGTTGAGAGGCAGGATGGATCCTCTAAGCACCTTTCACAAAATGACTCGCTATCACAAGTTCTCGGAAAGGAGCACCCAGGACGAGTTCGTGCTCTAGGTGCTGGACCATGTCCCACCCAAGTCTTTGGTAACGCGGCTGGACAATCGTCGGGTTCTACAGAGTCAAATGCAGAGGATAAGAGGATGATTGTAGAATTGACGGCTAAGCTAGAAGAAGAGCAGGCGAAGAGACAGTCAATACATAAGGTCTTGGGATATGTAGTCCAACAGTTAGGAGGCAATTTGCCAATTGAGATTGCTGCAGAGATGGCTTCTTTGGGCGGTACACTGGACTCTTCATGCGCAGGGCCATCTTCATCTGGCAATCAGGACCCGCAACAAAAATCTTGAATTTCAATTAATGGTCTTAGATACTGTTAAATTAAAGTTGGTTTATTACGTTATGCTTACTTTATTCAACTTAAGCATTCTTACTTTATTTTGGATGATGTTATGACAATTTCGTTATATATGTTATATTTGCATATGTTTAATTTGGTTTGTTATGTTAATTGAGTTGTTTTACTTGGTTGCAATTTTTTTAAATTAATTAAAAAGTAAAAAAATTAAAGTTTAATAAACATAATTTCTCAAAATAGGCAAAAAAATAGATAAGGTAAAATTTAATGGATAATTTGAATTTGGCGGCGGTTTTAGAACCGCCGCAAAATTATAAGATGTTAAAATGGGTCATAGTAATTTTTCAACATATTGCGGCGGTTACTAACCGCCGCAAAACCCAAATTGCATTTTGCGGCGGTTATTCCAACGGTTGCTTTAAACCGCCGCTATCCGTTTTGTCGCGCCCTATCTTCCAGCGTTTAAGAAAACTGCCGCTTAACAGCCCCAGTAACCGCCGCTAAATGGCGCTTTTGTTGTAGTGAACTAGCCATACTAGTCATAAGTCTCGAACATTTAGGCTGTATTTATTTTTTAGAACAATACAAAATAAGACACAAAAGATAGAAACACAAATATTTTGTTTAATGATAAAGTAGAACAAATTATAAAAATTTAATTTATTCTCATTCAAAAAATTTGCGAAAAAAATATAATAATAAAAAGTACAATTATAAAAAGTTACAAGAAAAAATAAAAAATAAATGATGTTTTCTATTAGTTTTTTTATATTTTTTCTGTCAAGATAGATACAAAATACATTAATTTAATATTTTTAGATACAATATTTTTGCTTATATCTTATCTATCAAACACAATTTTATATTTTTATATTTTTATCTTAATATCATATTCCTATAAATAAATGCATCGTTAACATCGATTATCTCTAAACTTGGTAGGTGAAGCTGAAAGTCTGGAACAAATATATCAAAATTATGCATTCTATAATGGCACCAAAATTAAGGGTGTAGTAATCGCTTATAAATCCCAGGTTATTAGATGTATTTTGGATGATAAAAATATTAATTAATAAAAATTACTAAAATAAAAAAATCAACTATTTGAAAACAAGCCCATTATAATAACATGATAAAAATATTAATTAATAAAAATTACTAAAATAAAAAAATCAACTATTTGAAAACAAGCCCATTATAATAACAAGCCCATAAACAATTGTTTTCTGTTCATAGGTGTTTTTTTCTCCAACAGAAAAAATTTAAAAATCAAAATTTTTATTAAAATTTGGTTTGTATTTAGTTATAAAAAAAAATTTATATTATTAAATAAAATTTTATACTATTAAAAATATTAATAATAATTAATTAATGACTATAATTCACAAAACTTATTAACCTAGCACTCTTTCTCTCCAATATTCTACTTCATTGCTGGGCCTGATACAATAAATGCAAAGGTTATGTTTGTCCTTTCAGCTGTTCAGACTGGTGATTATCAAAATGTTAAATTGTGCGTGGTTTGCCGTGACTGTTAATACAACTGCAATATAATAATTGCTATTATTAGTGTAAAATTTTTTCGATAGTTGTAGCACAACTATATCCACAACTTATAAAATGACAGAGATGAGGATGAATTTTTAACTTTTTATTCTTGTTAATTATTGGTTGACACACTCAAAATTAGGTTTATCTTTTGAATTTTCTTTTTTTGCGTTAAATTGAAGATTTAAGATAATATAATAAGAAACAATATTCTAAGCACCCATGTTAGAGGCGGTTTTTACGAAACAAAATCATCAATCTTGATTTACAAATGCACCTAATATTTTTCTAAAATTACGTTTCAGTCTCATTTAACTTATATCTCCATTTTATGAACTGTATAGAAAATCATTAGGGCCAAACAAGTCTTGCAAAAACACAGTATGAATATTGAGCCAATTTAGATTCCAGAAAACATACGGCAAAACCAATTAGTGATGGATTAATTCAGGATGAGTGAAGTGGAAAACAAAACCAAAGGGAATGGAAATTGGCTAGAAACTACTGTTGTGATATATGTATACGAAATTACGAAGGAGACATAGCAATAGATAAGAGCAGAGAATAGAGATATTAAAATATTTCCAATAATTTCAGTCCAGATATCACGTTACTATAATTTTTTATTTTAGGTCAAATTATTTAATTAAATTATTTGGAATCTAATTAAAATTATTAAAATATAATTTTTTAATATTATAGATATATTTGTAACATTTATATATCTGTAAAAATTATTATAGAGTATAATAGTTTTAAAATTGAATATAAACTGCTATAAAGTATAGGTTTATGAAATTAGTCTCTCTTGATTTTTTTATAATTCATTTTTTTCAGAAATTATTACATTTTGTAGTAGATTTTGAGCATCACACAATCTCACATAAAGTGCTAAGCAATTTATGTTCAATTTTAAAACCTCTATATTTTGTAGCAGCTTTTATAAATATATAAATATTACAAATATATCTGTAATATTAAAAATTTGTATTTTAATAAATTTTAAATTTTAAATAATTTAATTAAATAACTTGTATAAAAATAGACAAACCTAATTTTACTTTTTCTATCTTAAAGTATTATATTTTTCACACACCAAAGACCTTTTTATTTTAGTAAATTTTGAGTATTGATCCACTCAATTTTTTTTAATTATACTAAACATATAAGTCTTTTTTATTTACAAGTTTTATAAATTAGGCCAAACTCAAAAGAAGTTATGCTCACTCACAAAAGCGTATTAAAACGCGCATCACGTTTCCAAAGCGCTCATTATTCACCATTGTGAACGACTCTTCTTCTTCTTCCTCGATGAAAACCACAATTATCATTTTTTCTTCGCATTTCTCTTCCTTCTCATCCTCTTCTTCCTTCTTCTTCTCTTTTTTTTTTGTGTTTATCCTCCTTTTTCTTCGCGTGTTTCATCTTTATCGTCGTGTTTCTCCTCCTTCTTCTTTTGATTTTGTAACATTATGTATTTTTTCTTCTTTGTTTGATTTTTTCCTCCAAAAAAAGAATTATGAAAATATGAAATAAGAAGATAAAGAATAAGAAGCAACAGAAGATGAGGAGAAGGAAGAGGAAGAGTTTTGAATTATGCAGAACTTATCAGAATAAAAATACTTCCAAATATCTTCGTTTTATATATCCAAATATCTCCGTGTTACACCCAAATTTTTTCGTTTTACACTTAAATTTGCTGCAAATACAGAAATGAGTTATGTTACGTGTACACTAAAATCAGCCACCAAAGTCAGCCACCAGTATAAAATACATACTGAAATACAAAATATAGATTGAAAATAAATTGAAGCACACATGTATTTATATACAAATACATTGGTGGCTGATTTTAGTGTACAAATAGCATTTTTGTACAGAAAAATATTTCTTCTAATGTTGTATTTTTTTTCTTCTTCTTCTTTTTCTTATTTCTTTCTTTCTTTTAGTTAAATGAATGTAAGTTCATCCTCTTCCAAGTAATTTTACATTATTATGTATTTCTTCTTCTTCTTTGTTTGATTTTTTTGTTTTTATTCTTATTAAGAGAGTAAAACAAGAAGAAACTTGAGAAGGTAAAACAAAAAGGAAAAGATGAATAAAAAAAGTAGAAGAAGATGGTGATGATGATGAAAAAAAGAAGCAGCAGAAGATGAGAAAGAGGAAGAAGAACAATTTTGAATTATACAGAACTTATCAGAATATAAATTCACCCAAATATCTTCTTTTTACACCCAAATATCTTTGTGTTATACCCAAATATTTATGTTTTACACCCGAATTTGCTGCAAATATAGAAATGAGTTATGCTACGTGTACACTAAAATCAGCCAACAAAGTCAACCACCAGTATAAAATACATACTGGAATACAAATATACATTGAAAATAAATTAAAGCACACATGTATTTATACACAAATACATTGGTGGCGGATTTTAGTGTATAAATAGCATTTTTGTATAGAAAAATGTTTCCTCTAATGCTACATTTTTTTTTCTTCTTTTCCTTATTTCTTTCTTTCTTTTAGTTAAATGAATGTAAGTTCATTCTTTTTCAAGTAATTTTGCAACATTATGTATTTCTTCCTCTTCTTTGTTTGATTTTTTTGTTTTTATTCTTGTTAAGAGAGTAAAACAAGAAGAAACTTGAAAAGATAAAATAAAAAGAAAAAGATGAATAAGAAAAAAAAGAAAAAGAAGATGGTGATGATGATGAAAAAAAAAGCAACAGTAAAAGATGAGGAGGAGGAAGAGAAAGAGTTTTGAATTATGCGGAACTTATCAGAATAAAAATACACCAAAGATCTTCATTTTACACTCAACTATCTTCGTGTTACACCCAAATTTGCTGCAAATACAAAAAATATTTCTTCTAATGCTGTATTTTTTTTCTTCTGAATTGAACCACACCTTATCCACTTGATTGGATTCAAAAACAATAATCAATTTTGTTCTGGTTCAATTAACAATCTGAACTTGAATTATTCATTATATTTAACAATGAGATAACTGATGATGGATGAGAAAGATAAAAATAAAAGAAGAAAAAAAAATCCAATGAAAAAAAGAGGAAGAGGAGGAGGAGGAATAGGTGGTGTTGATGACGACGATAACGAAGAAGAAAAATAACGAAGAACGTGCACGCGTTAATTGAAAAGCCTGTTAAGGAGGAGCGTGAAACATACGTGCCATAAAAGGTACGTTTTAGGAGTAAATGAATTTCAAGACTTGTATAACGAAAAGACTTGTATGTGGAGATTAATTTATTTATTTTATTTTAATTATTTTATCAAATATAGTTTTTTTCTTATTTAAGAATTTTTTTTTACATATTTTCTATTAATCCTGCTTAAAATCACACTTAATAAAATAAATTGAAAGAAAAAAGACTTGAAAATAACTTTGTTAGAAAAGCTGAAATTGAGATTAAGAGATTAAGATTCAGCATTGTATTATAATAGTTAGAGTTAGAACTAAAATTTCAGTTTTCGTCTCTAAAATTTTAATGTATTATTTAGTACTTTAAGAAAGAAGAAGATATAAGAGACTAAAATTTTGAGAACGAATGTTAAAACTTTAATAATATTTTGTATAAAAAATATCTTCATCTAATTTTTAAAATTTTAAATTTATTTTTCAAATTTTATATTTATTTTAAATTAAATATAATATTAAAACATATATTTTATATCAAATATAATACAAAAGTTTAATTTAATTTTTGTATAAAAAAATTGAATGGTTATGAGAGAGAGAGAGTGTGAGAGGGGTGGGAAACACTGAGAGGGGTAGAAGTAGATTTTTTCGTAGGGATCCTAGGGTTTGGAATAGAGAAGAGTACTATCGATTGGAAAATGAATCGTTCACTATATTCGTTGAGCATCTTCCAGAAGATATTTCTAAGAAGGAGTTGCATCATCTGTTCAATTGGACTGGGCGGATTAATGATATCTACCTGTCACGAAAACAAAAACATGGAACCCTATACATTTTCGCGTTCATCCGATATACAACCAAAGGAGGAGCTACGAAGGCTATCGCGGAAATGAATGGGATGAGGTTACGAGGGAAGTTTATCACAGTAGGAGAAGTTAGATATCGACGCACTAAGGAATTGAAACCGACGATGAGACATCAAGAGGAAAACCACGCCCGGAATTCTATCAAGGCTCAACCCTTATATGAAGTGCGACAAAAGGAGGAGATCGGCTATGTGAAAGAGATTAAGAAGAAGGAAGCACTAGGGGAACCGCTCGGCAATAGGTGGATGAAGAAGTTGGAAGTGCCACTGGCAAAAGAAAACCTGGTCTGGCTGCAGAGGAGTCTAGTAGGAGGAACGACAAAGACAATCGACTATAACTCTTTGAAGGCTATGATCAGGAAGAATGTACCCCAAGTGGTGGAAATCAGAGAATTAGGAGCACACAAAGCACTCCTGACGTTTGACAGTATTCTTAGTGCTGAAGAGGCATACACGTTCGAATTGAACAACCTTCTCAAGTTTTTTCATAGGGTATGGAGATGGGATGAGGAGGAGCGGAGCGATACTCGAAGGGTTTGGCTAGAGTGTTTCGGTATTCCCTTGCATACATGGTCACCAGATACATTCAAGTTGATAGGAAGCCAATGGGGATAAGTTGTTGGGTGCGATCAAGCCACGGAATCTTGCCTCTCCTTCAATGTGGCGCGGATACAAATTGACACTTGTTGTATGGACAGAATCAACGAGTGGATCCACATCACAATTGGGACTAGTGGGTTCGACGTTCTAGTTAAAGAGGTTAATCATGAAAGCCTTGGAAGGGAGCTGAAGATTGCGGAAACAGATAAAACTTATCTTCCAGAGATATGCGAGTGCTCTGGTGCGCGAGGTGGTGTGGTAATTGGTGATCCGGCGGCTGACTTGGTGATGGCGACTCCAAGGGAGGAAGATTATAGAAAGGACAATTTGGTAATTCAAGAAGACATATTTAATGAATGGAATAATGACAATTCAATTCATTTTCAAATTCCAAGAGTTACGGAAGCCTTTGGTTCAGCTAGAATCGCTAAGTTAAAGGAATTTACTGATTTGGTAAATAATTCGGATTCAGAACAAATGGTTAGTTGGAGGTATGATAATGGGCTGAAGGAAGACTGTTATTGTACAAAAAAGGGAGCCCAAGCATGGGATGAGGTTTGGGCCAAAAATAAGAAGATGTACAGCAGGTTGGAGGATTTAACCGTGGGCTACATCACCGCAGGCCCAAACCAAGCTGATTTTGGCACATGCAGCCCAGCTAAGGATCAAACTCGGACTGATGGGGAGCGTGCGTCTTCGGAAGCGGGCCGGGTAGTGCTCCATCTGGGTCCGTGGTGTATAGCAGTGAAGGATAGCGTTGTGGCTAATGACCTGACGGCTATGGAGACGCCGAACAATGGCCAGTCCGGGGTGGTAGTACCACGACGAGGCAGAGATCACTTGGACGCTGACCACGGCTCCATCAGGATAATTGAGGGGGATGCCGGGCTGAGGACAGATGGTGATGAGGGCTTCCATGGTCCACATAGAAACATGTCAAGACGTCCTGTGGCTACATGGCAGGACATGAAGGGAGTTGATCTTTCCAGCGCAGGTGGGACTGACAGAAACGCCGAGGAGGCCAGAGTGATGTCCGAGGGGGCTGATGCAGTGGATGAAGAGAGAAGCCTGAATCCTGCAATAGCGGATGAGGGCAGTAGTGCAACTGGAATCGTGGAAACAAATGAAGGGCAACAAATATCTAAGATTGAAGAACATTTGGCGGAGAATAGAAAGGCGTGGGATTTAGCTGTTGAATCTGGAGCAGTGCAGTACGATGAAGAAGACGACTTAATGAGGATATTACAAGATCAGAATGAAGCGATAGCTGAGAAGAGGAGGAAAGCAAAACTGAAAGAGAAGGTGCGAAGAAGCAGACCGAAAAAGTTTAAACAGGTGTGTAAAAATGTTTTAAAATGATTTTTAGCTCTTGGAATGTTAGGGGGTTGAGGGGGGTTGGAAAATTGAGTATGATAAAAGAGCTAAAAAAAAAGAAAAAATTAAATATGTTAGGCTTGGTTGAAACAAAATTGCAAGTTGTGAATAAATTCGATGTCGTACGTATTTGGGGAAGTGATGCGGTGGGCTGGGAGTTTGTAGAATCGGTAGGCATGTCTGGGGGTCTGTTATTAATGTGGGATGAGTTGCTTTTTAGAATGAATAAATGTTACAAAGGGGATAGGTGGCTATGTGTTGAGGGAGTTTTATTGAAAAATGAGTTCCATTGTGCTTTCTATTTGGTTTATGGTCCGCATATGAGAGTTGAAAAACTTGTTGTTTGGGAGGAACTGAGCTACATAGCAGGGTTATGTCAAGTCCCGATATGCTACTTGGGTGACTTCAATGAGGTGATACAGGTTGAGGAAAGGAAAAACCAGGACAGATTAACAGCGTCTGCAGAAGATTTCAAGGGTTGGATCCAAGACATGCAGTTAGTGGACTTACCGCTGAATGATCGTAAGTTTACATGGTATAGAGGTGGATCCTGTAGTCGTATTGACAGAGTCCTACTGAATGTGGAATGGACTGAGGAGTTCCCAGAGATTCGGTTGAAAGGTGGTCCGAGAGGCTTGTCAGATCATTGCCCAATAATAGTCGAAGTTACTAAGTTTAGAGGAGGCCCACGTCCGTTCCGGACTTTAAACTCATGGTTTACACATGAATGATTCCTAAGAATGGTCAGGGAGGAATGGCAGAATATTGGAGAGGGACAGTTCACAGATAAATTGAAGGCTCTTACGGTACCTTTGGGAAAATGGCATAAAGAGAAATTTGGTGACTTGGAAAAGAAAATTCAGCGTTTTGAGGAGGAGATCAAGAAGGTGGATGATATGGTTGGAAATGGTGTCTATGATGGTACTATGGAGGCTAGAAGGAAGGCTCTAGTTAGTTGTTGCAAGCAGTGGTATGTGAGGAAAGAGATACACTGGAAACAGATGTCGCGTTCTAGGCATGTGAAGGACATGGATAAAAACACTCGGTACTTTCATACCTTGGCCTCGGCAAGAAGAAGGAACAATAGGATCGATGCTTTGGTGATTAATGGAAGGTTGGTAAGAAATCAAGGTAGGATCAAGATTGCCATCAGAGACTTCTACAGAGAGTTGTATCACCAGGAGAGATCCCCGGTACTAGGGTTTAGAGACGGTCTGGTTAATCGGATTAACGAAGAAGAATCCAGTGCATTGGAGTGCATACCATCATTGGTGGAGATTAGGGAGGCTGTTTGGGACTGCGAATCCTCTAAGGCTCCAGGTAGTGATGGGTATAATATGAACTTCATCAAAAAGTGCTGGGATGAGATCGGCACGGAGTTCTCGACAGCTGTTCTGGATTTCTTTCGATCATCAAGATTGCCGCCTGATTCCAATGTTACTTGGGTGGCTCTGGCTCCGAAGTTCACTGGAGCCAAAGAGATCAAAGACCTCAGGCCGATCAGCATGGTTGGATGCGTCTACAAAGTCATTTCAAAGGTGATGGTCAGAAGGATGAGATCAGTGATGTCAGGCTTAGTGGGGGAGACTCAAAGTGCATTTGTGAAAGGTCGGAAAATTCATGATGGGGCTCTGATTGCGTGCGAAACAGTGCAATGGCTGAAGGTGAGGAAGAAGAAGGCGGCAATTATTAAATTAGACTTCCAGAAGGCTTATGATAGAGTGAAGTGGAACTTTGTGGATATTGTGCTGCAGAAGATGGGATTTGGGCGGAGATGGAGAAAGTGGGTTAGGGAGTTTATCGGTTCAGCGTCCATGGCAATTCTGATAAATGGCTCCCCTTCCAAACCATTCAAGATGGAGAGAGGCTTGAGACAAGGTGACCCTTTGTCCCCGTTCTTGTTTGTTTTGGTAGTTGAGGTCCTACACAGGATGATAGGGGAGGCAGTGAGAAACAGACGAATCTCGCCGCTGCTGGTGGGGAAGGAAAAGATAGAGTTATCACATCTCCAGTTCGCAGACGACACTATTTTATTTTGCCCACCAGAGGAGGAGACCATTAGAAACTATGCCAGACTCTTAAGGTGCTTTGAGATTATGTCGGGGTTATCGATTAACTTTGATAAATCCAGCTTAATCCCAATCAATTGTGAACGGCTATGGACTGGCAACATGTGTAGCTTATTGGGATGTAAAAAAGCGAACCTCCCAGTCCGTTATCTTGGCATTCCTTTAGGAGCAAACCTGAGGCTGGTAAAGACATGGAAGCCGATAATTGATAAGGTTGAGGAAAAGCTCAGTATGTGGAAGGCTAAGGTGCTAAATAAAGCGGGTAAGCTAGTCCTTATTAAGTCTGTGTTGAATAGCTTGCCAGTGTACTATCTGAGCCTGTACAAGATGCCGAAAGCCGTGGCAGAAAAGTTGATATCATTACAGAGAAGATTCTTATGGAGTAAGGAGGAAGGTATGAATGGGATAGCACTAGTCAAGTGGGAAGTGGTTCAGGCCCCTAAAAAGGAGGGAGGCTTGGGGGTAGGAGATGCAGTGATTAGGAACTCCGCTCTACTATTTAAGTGGTGGTGGCGATTTTCAAAGGAGGAGTGCCCTTTATGGAAGAAGGTTGTTTGCTCCTGTTACGACCTGAAGCCCAATATGATGTTATCAACTCAGCCAATGCCTACTAAAGGGGGTCCGTGGAAGGACATATGCCAGTTGCAGCTCAAGGATAGTAATGTAAGGGACAAGATGATTACTGGGTTGTCTATGGAGGTGGGTGATGGTAGGAGGACTCTTTTCTGGGAAGATGTCTGGCTACAAGGCGGTTCCCTCAGGTTGAGGTTTCCGAGACTTTTCTCTATTTCAAACCAGCAAGGATCTGTCATAGGGGATTGCGGGTTTTGGGATGGGTTAGAGTGGGTATGGAATTTCCAGTGGAGGCGAGGCCTATATCAATGGGAGTTGGAATTATTGAACAGGTTACACGAGGTTTTAAGGCCTATAAAACTAGCAAGTGATAAGCAAGACAGACTTGTGTGGAAGTATGGCAAGGAAGGAATTTTTTCAACTAACTCTTTTGTGCAGGTGGTGCAATCAGAGACTCTACCAGAGGATATCACAAGTTTCAGCTTCACCAGAACCATTTGGAAAGGTTTGGCGCCACCACGAGTAGAGTTATTTATTTGGTTTGTGCTGATAGGAAGAGTAAACACTAAAGAAAGACTACATAGATTGGGAATACTTAGGCATGGGGACAATATATGTGTGTTTTGTAAAAGAGATGTTGAACATATTTACCATCTGTTCCTGGGGTGTGAGTTTACTTGGCAGGTATGGTGTCGATGGCTTTCTGATCTCGGGAGAGCGTGGTCTATTCCGGGCTCACTCAAAGAACATTTTGAGAGTTGGACAGGTGGCGTGAACAGTAATGAGGAGCGGAATTGGTGGTTAAGGTGCTTCTTTGCGGTCATTTGGAATATATGGCTTGAGAGGAACAGACGTATTTTTAATTCCAAAGAAGGAGATTCAGAAGAGGTGTATCAATGGTCCTTGACCAGTTACAGAGAGTGGAGTAGCAGGAACCTTGTTGTTGTTGATGGCAATGCCGGAGATGACAACAGGGGTAGTTGATTTACTTTGCTTTATTTCCTTTATTTTCATGTCCTCAGTTTGATTATATGCTGCTCCACTATATTGTGTTGAGTTCTCTTGTTCAAAAAAAAAAATTTAATTTTTTCAATTTCTATATTCCAGTTTTAGTCTCCCTTTCAAATTAAGCCGAAAGTACCCATTCTGAAGATTTTTACTGTTTTTCGGCCTTTTTATATGGTAATGGTTTTGGGAATCCTTTGTACTGTTGATACATTATTGATCCAATTATTCCAGAGTTTGGCTGCTGGCTCATTTTTTAATTCACTCCAGCGCAGCTAATTTGGTGCTTTCTTACTGTCTTAACTCTTAATCCAATTAAGCGTACCTAATTAATCTGTTGCGCTTTTTCTTTTTCGGTTTTTTTTTTAGTTTAATTTTGCATTCCAATTAAGTAGAATTGTGAGCGGAACATCTTTTAGTGTAAATCTCAAAATAGCTTTCAATTCTTTTTATCAAACATTTTTTATTTAATAATTTTCTATTACACATGAAATTTGTATATGTATAAATAGTGAAAAAAATAAAAAAATAGTTGCTTAAAATATAAATAATACGAAAAAAAATTCTAAAATAAGAAAAATTTATAAAGTAACAAAATAAAAGAAGACACCTCAATCAGGCACAGATAGTTAACAAAATATAAGATGATGGGTAATAAGTTGATGGATTTTACTCTTTTTTACTTTGTTCAATGTGAGACTAATTTCATACACCTCACACTTGTAATATTAACGTAATACTTCTAAAGTTAATAATTTTTTAATATGTATATTTTTGTCAAAAAAGAAAAATCATGTCTAAGGTCATTACATATTTACATACATCATTATGGTTGCGTAGCATTGCTAGTGTCATTCGGCTCTTTTTTTTCTTTTGTTAAATTCTTGGCCCAAAGCATAGAAACATATGAGAAGTTGAGAACTAAGACGCTTGCTTGATGTATCATGTGAATAAAATATTAGCCAAAAAGAGATTATATAAAGCTTACTTAGCCTTCTTCCATTCAGAGACACTAAGAACCGCATAAAAAGTGACAACAGTGTGAAGCAAAATCCAAGGTAGGTTGTTCAACTCTTACATCTACTTCACTATTTTATTGTTTGTTCCTTCTTCCTGCTTCTATGAAGTTTGTTTATGGACATATATCTGAATTGCTGAAGTTTTCCCTGAAACTGTGTGGTATTAGAGATTGAAATTAGTAAATTACCTAAAATTACTTATTTAATGCAAGAGTGATTATTAATTTGATAAAGTTGAATGAGTTTAGATATCATTCTTATTCTGTTATAATTGACTAGTTCGATCTATGTAGAAAACAGAATCTGTTATTTTTCAATTTAAGGTGGTTATTATTGAGATGATATGTAATGAAGTCAGAATCTTAATCAAAATGAGGTATTCTGGGTTCCATGAGGTACTTGAATTGATCATGATGTCAGAACACTAGTGTGCCTTTTAATTTGGACAAGTTAATCTCTCAGGTATGCATATTGATTTTTCTTTTTATTTGAGACAAGTCATCAATCTTATAAAAGAAAGGGAGAAGTAAACTCATGCTATTTTAACATTTTACATGAATGACCAAAAAAAAATAAAAATAAAAAGGTCATGTGACTTTTTCTTAATTGATTATGTAACCTTTTTAACAACCGTATATTGTTACACAACCACCATTTGCTCTTGCTCTTGCATAAAAGTAAAACTACTCTTCTGACTAGATACATCCTTTTATATATGGAAAGTATATGTTAATTGAGGGCACTGATTCTGTATGTATGAATGTGAAGACTGAATTTGATTAGTTAGATCTTTCGTTAATAGTTAAGATTATAATATAAAGCCACATTTTTTTTTTGAGTGATCATGTGACTTCTTAATAACTTTAAGGGAAAGTATGAGGAACTAATGGAATATTTGTATAATGTGTATAATGGAGGTTTATGGAGTATTAGAGATATAAACATTAGTGTTATCTTTTTCCATCAACTGAAACTTTTGGGATGAGTGGTATCATGACATGGTATTAGAGCGCTAGATTCCAAAGATCAAGAGTTTGATTCTTGGCGAACCCCAAAATCAGTTTAAACTTTTGGGAAGATGTTTATTATTTCTAGATAGTATGGAGATGTTCATTTTGTAACTCAATAGCCCATTGTACACATTGTAAAATTATACGATCTAGATTTACGTCTTTTTCTTTTATTTGATTTTATTTCCATCTGATTTTCCTATTTATGTTTTGTATTTTGTGAGTAATCATATTTTCTGTTTACTTACATTGTTACACACGGAAGGACTGACTCAAACCTCATTTGACTTCCTTGTTTACTTGAAAATATGAAAGCACAATCCAAATGGATCTGCAGAAATTGAATCTCGATAATACAAATGAAACCGAAAACTCTTTTGTGAAGGACCAAAACTATGCACATATTGAATCTTTATTGAGAACCCAACCAAGAGAAGTTCTAGTAATTGGAGTATGGGGCATGGGCGGTATAGGTAAGACAACCATTGCTGCTGCTATATTTGAAGAGTTCTCTCCCAAATATGAAGTCAATTGTTTCTTGGCAAATGTAAGAGAAGAATCTTCAAAGCATGGATTCAAATACATATTCAATAAGCTTCTTTCTGAGTTACTACAAGAAGATATTCATATTGATACTCCCACAATCATATCCTCTACTATTATGAGTAGATTGAGGCACAAGAAAGCTCTTATTGTTCTAGATGATGTGAATAGTTCTGATCTTCTTGATAATTTGCTCGGAGTAGGACACGATTATCTAGGAGTTGGTAGCAGAGTCATTGTGACAACTCGAGATAGGCATGTCCTTACATGTAGAGCCGTTGACCATATTCTTGAAGTCAAGGAAATGAACTATCATAACTCCCTTAAACTCTTTAGCTTGAATGCCTTTAACCAGATCCATCCACCTGAGAATGGATTCCGGGAGCGATCGAAGAGAGCAGTTGCTTATGCCAAAGGCAACCCTTTAGCTCTAAAGGTTTTGGGATCGTTTCTTCGTTCCAAAAGTGAAAATGAGTGGGACAGTGCACTAGCAAAATTGAAAGGAACTCCTGATGCAAATGTTCATAAGGTGTTGAGATTGAGCTTTGATGAATTGGATGATGCAGAAAAGAATATATTTCTTGACATTGCATGTTTCTTCAAAGGGGAAGAAAGAGACAAAGTAATAATGATATTGAATGCCTGTGGTTTCCATGCAAATATAGGGATAAGAAACCTTTTAGACAAGACTCTGATAACAATAACCAAAATGAAGAGAATACAAATGCATGACTTGATACAAGAGATGGGTCAAGAAATTGTCTGTGAAGAGTCTGCTAAAATTCCTGGGGGAGAAAGTAGATTGTGGAACCCTGATGAAGTTTGTGACATACTGAAGAATGATAAAGTAAGAGAAAATGATTCTTTGTATTGTTTACAAAAACATATATGAAATATAGCTTATTGAATATTACACTAACATTGATTGATGTATTTATTTGTCCAGGGGACTGATGCAATTGAAAGCATATTCTTGGACATGACTCAAACCACAGATCTACATATAAGCTCCAATGCATTCAGAAAGATGCCAAATCTAAGGTTACTTGCCTTTGCTGATAGCATTGGTCATGGGGGAAGGAGAACTAACAATAATTTGTATCTTCCAACAAATCTTGAATTACCTAATAGCTTGAGATATATTCAGTGGGATGGATATCCATTGAAATCTTTACCATCCATTGGTTGGCCTAAAAACTTGGTTGAGATTTCCATGCCAGACAGCAATGTCGAAAAACTTTGGGATGGAGTACAGGTATGCATGATATAACACCATGTATGTATATATTTGTTTGTCTTTGATAGAATTTTAAGTGTTAAATCCTAAACCTTAAATGTATGTATGTATATATATTGTTACAGAATTTACCAAGTTTAGAGATAATCGACCTTCGAGGCTCCAAGCGCTTGATAGAGTGTCCAAATTTCTCAGCCACCCCAAATTTAAAAGAAGTATGGTTCAATTTCTGTGAAAGCTTGACTCATGTTCACCCTTCTATTTTCTCTCTTGAGAAGCTTGAATTTTTAGCTGTGTATGGATGCAAAGAACTCAAGAGCCTATGCAGTAGCCATTGTTCACCTTCTCTTCATACAGTGGTTGCCTATAACTGCCCTAATCTCCAAGAGTTCTCAGTCCCAATTCTGCATCAAGATTCCAAAATTCATTTGCATTTGAGATCAACTCCTTTGAAAGAACTTCCACCATCAATTCTGCATCTTAAACACCTTGTAAACTTCTCTTTTCCAATTAGCAAAAATCTTGCAAAACTTCCTGCAAATTTTGCTAATCAAATCATGCTTTCTGACATCAGTGAACACGAGCAAGACGCGGTCGCCACTCTGCATTCAGTACTACGCAGCCCTGTATTCAAACATGTAAAGCTTCTCAAATTTGATAATTGCCATAGCTTAACCGAACTCCCTGACAACATCTCTTTGTTATCATCATTAGTGAAACTAAGCTTTCATAAAACCAATGTCATAGGCTTACCTGAAAGCATTAAGTTTCTTCCACAACTCAAAGTTCTTAAAGTTTGTCACTGTGAAATGCTGCAATTTATACCAGTGTTTCCACCTTCTGTTGAATGTCTTAAGGTATGGGATTGTAAATCTTTGAAGACAATATTGAGTTTGGAAAGTGAAACACCCAAACAACATGCAGGTACTTTCATATTCCTGGACTGCATGAATTTGGATGAAAATTCATGCAATGCCATTCTGAAAGATGCTATTGCTAGGACAAAATGTTGGATGGAAACAATACTAACAAGCGAATCAGAAGTCTCGGAAGAACAACGAGAGAATGAAGATCATAATGTGATTAATTTTGGGAAGATCTGTTATTTCTTTCCTACAAGAGGTAGCATGCTTCAAGAGTTTTTCCATGACTACTCTGCTCAATCTTCAATTAGTACTGAAGTGCCTCCAAGCTCCAATTTGTGTGGGTTCATTTTCTTCTTGGTTCTTTCTGGAGCACAATCATGCAGCACTGATGAACTTGTTATTAACTTTGAGTGCGAATGTTACTTGGAAACAAGCTGGGGAGAAAGTATCCATGTAGCAAGTTCCGCCATTGTCGAATGGGACTGCGATATGACCTTTGGATACCAGCTGAATGTTATGCAGGATCATGTGTTGTTATGGTATGATGAAGAATGTTCAAAGCAGATAATGGAAACAGTTAAAGGAAGAGAAGCTAATACTGAAAAGAAGTCCCATTTTAATGCAAAGATGACAGTTAAGTTGGTTGCTAGGCTACCAAACAAAGAGGAAGCAATGATAAAAGAGTGTGGCATCCGATGGATATATTCAAATGTGGAGGCAGGATCATCAAGAGAGCAGAGATCCAAGAGAATCATGGAAGATGAAGACTAGAAGTGAAAAGCACAAGGTAATCATCCAAAGCTCAAATAGTTGATTGTGATTTTTCATTGTATTTGTATGCTGTGCTTGCTGTTATAGGTGCTAATTGATGTATATTTCAATCAAGTATTTGGAATAATATCAATAAATTGCAATTGTTGCTGCTGGAAAAGACTTGTTCTAAGGTTGTGTACCTAAATTTTTTGGTAAGAAATTTGATTGTATTCTCACCTTTCTGTTTGCTTGTTTAATTTGATCGGCTGTAATTTCTTTTCAGAAATGAAATATTATCTCACAAACAAGTATTAATTTAAACAGGCCTGCTACACATACAAGCAGAAAGGCCTTACAAGTTATTCAAGCTACCAGTCCAGAATCCTTTTACACGCGTAGTGAAGAGCATTGAATGGAGCGTCATTTATACGCGCTCCACTCAAACGGTTACGTTTCACGTAAACCGCCCCTTAATGGCAGACTCTTCCACTTCTTCCACTTCTCAAAGCCATTCAGAGAAAACGCAACCCTTCCATTTTCGAGTAACATTCGAAACTCAAGATATACAACTCGTCGCTAACATTCGAAAACTCCATCAACACACCATAAAACTCTCGATCAAAAATCTCCAGAGAAAACAAAACTATAATACTCAAGGTACGTTACATTACCATTCCTGTATATTTTCCAGATTTCGAACTAGGTTTTACTGTTCTTCTACGCTGTTATACGTTTTACTGTTCTTCTTGCTCTACGTCTCATTTTACAGTTTATAATGTTCTAGGTTTTACTGTTATTCTTGGTTCTATGTTACAATGTTCTTCTTCGTTCTTCTAGGTGTTACTGTTCTTGTTGTTCTAGTTCTTCTGGTAATTGATTTTTGGGGGTATATTCCGTAGTTTGGTGGGTGTATATGGAGTAATTTGTTGGGTGTATATGGCATAAAATGTTGGGTGTATATTTCTGAACTGATATACTGTAATAGTCAACAGTTGCTTATATTTGCTTGTCCATGGGTGTATATTGCTTGACCTTGTAATGTTGCTTGACCTTGTATATTGATGCATGTTTGAGTGATACCTGACTGATATATATGGGTGTATCTAAATCATATCTATGGGTGTATCTGACTGATATATATGGGTGTATCTGAATCATATCTATGGGTGTATCTTACTGTTATCTATGAGTCACACTCATATATATGGGTGTATCTTACTGATATCTTTGGGTGTATTTTTCATTTCAGAGAAAATGGCAGCGAGAAACCAACCTGAAAGAAATGTAAGAACAAATATATGTCTTACATGAAATCAGTTTTATATAATTAAAATATATCTGATTATAATTTTATTTTTGTTTACAGCAAACCAAAGACCTTAAGTGTGCAACACATCTCTTAAGTGATAAATTCAGAAACATGAGTAAGGAGAAGAAAACGATTATGAGGGATTTGGGATTCGGTGGCTTGATGTACATCCCACCACTAAGGGTGCATCACCAAGTGTTAAGGGAGCTGGCTAACAACTTCAAACTAGGGGAGAACAGACTGAAAACCGGATATGGTTCTTTTAAAATAATACCAAGAAAAATAGGTCATGTGCTTGACATCAATGCAACAGGTAACTCGCTAAAAATTATAGGTGTATATTAACTGATGCTTGGGTGTATTTAAGTTGATGCTTGGGTGTATTTGAACCGATTTTGATACTTTGTTGTTTTCCTTTTTGTAGGAGATCTATTTCCTCAGAAAGTCGATTATAAGAAACTTTCTGAGGATGACAAAGAAAATTTTAGAAGATTCCAGGGTAAGACCCTCAAAAGTCTTACAGATGAGATGATGGATATTGGCGTTAGTAACGAAGAGGAACGCCTAATGTTCAAGAGGATTTTCATCCTCTATATACAGATGGCGTTCCTTTTACCAACGACAATAAACAAAATCTCGCCTGTGCACCTGGCCCCAATTTTTGAGATGGACAGCATAACGGAGCGAAACTGGGGAGGGCATGTTTTAAGCTTTATTGTCAATGGCATAACCGACTACAAGGAGAAAAAGAAGAAGGCAATTGATGGCTGCCTCTTTGCCCTGATGATAATTTACTTTCATCTTTCTAAAAATAAAGGCAAGAATAGGGCTGAAAGACCGCCAAAACCCTGGATTGCCAACTGGAGTAAGGAGCAGTTGGTCGAAAGAATGAGTGCAGAAACAGAGAAAATTTTGGTAAGTGAACATAATATGTTGGGTGTATTTTATTTACTTGGATGCTGCTAACTAAAATATCTAATGTTTCAGGGGATTGTAAAGATGGTGCAAACAAGAGAGAAAATGAAAAAAATAGAGGAAAAAAAAACAAGAAATAAAAAAAGGAAGGCAAGTTCAACATCGTCTTTGGAGACAGAAACAACTGATAGTGACAGTTTTACCTCTGAGTCTGAGACTCAAGAAGACTCAGAGGATTCACCAAGAAAACAACCCAGCAAAAAAGGAAAAAAGTAAGTACCATACTTGGGTGTATTTTCTTTGTCAAGTTGGGTGTATTTTGTGGAACCATTTGGGTGTATTTTGTTTATCAAGTTGGGTGTATGTTGTTTATTAAGTTGGGTGTATTTCGTTTGTTGTGTTGGGTGTATATTGTCCATTCAGTTGGTTGTATCTTGTGCATTCATTTGGGTGTATTTTATATCTTTAGTATGTTCTAAATAATGATTGTTTGCCTTCCAGAATGGACTCCAAAAAAAGAAAGAAGAGTCAAGAGGATTCGGATTCTGATTCAGAATCTGAATCAACTGATGAATAATGTTCTGAAATTATTACTCCTTTCTTTTGGCTTCATTATCAAGATTTCGTGTATTAACTAAAGTGTCTCTTATTAACTTATAGAAGCGAAGAATCATCACCAGTGAAGAAGCAAAAAAAAAAAAGACACAAAGAACACCAAAAAAGTAAGCACTTCTTTGGATAATATTCTGTGATAAAATTAATTTTTTATTTCTGATTCATACTTGTTTTTTTCACCCAGAACACAATCCAAAAAAAAAAAGGTTGTTGTTGAGCATTCATCTCCTGAAGAAGATCAATACTATGATGGGTACAGTACCTCGTAAGCTATATTACCGTCTATCATCATAATTATTTTTGTTAACATCTTCTTCTATGAATGTAGTGAGAGATATGAAATAGGAAGTGAAGATCTAGATGAATTGTTAAGGAAAAACGATGAAAAATCTGCTGTAGAGGGCTATGTCTTGTTGGGGTGTATATTTCAGATTTTAGTGGGTTTTCTTTGCGATCGACAGAAGGTCGCTATGTCTCATCTGAAACGTAAGAAGCTTTATTTAATAAAATCTTGTTATCATGATTTACCTGTATCATATTTTGTCTGAATAACATGAAATCTGTTTAGAATACCGGATGTGAACTTGGGAAGTGATGATCCTTCCTTTCAAGGACGCATAGAACAAAGTAGTGTAAACAAGTCGGCAGAGAGCATGTAATTTCTCTTTCAAATAACCATTACTTTTGTTCTTTTATTACCTTCTACTTCTAATTCTGTATATATTTTTTTTAGAAAAAAAGCCCTTTATTATTTTATTCAAGAAAAAAAAAGGTAGAAAAAAAAAGCAAAAACTGTAAGTATGTAAGTTCTCAAAAAACAAAGCATGTCTTTCTTTTGAATTGTTTGGGTGTATTTTTTGACTTTCTTTGGGTGTATTTTAGGTTGAGTCCGGTTCAACGGTCAGCCAGTGAGCCGGCTGATTCGAATATGATGGTTGTGAGGGAAGAGACACCGTTGGAAGGGCTTGCAATGTGAGTTTTTCAAGAATATTTCAACCTTATAACCTTATTATTTTCAAAGGCGTTGTTAACCTTTCATTTTTCTTCTTGTTTAGACTTCCGATTCAAGTTTTTGTGCCAGTGTCCCAAACAACCACTGTGCCGGAATTTGAAGAAACACCTGAGACATATTTTGAACCAACCCCTCTGCTACAAATTGAAGGAACTACAAAAACGTAAGAAATAGTATTGGGTGTATATTTGTTTAGAGTTCGGGTGTATATTGCGTTACAGTTCGGGTGTATATTTGGTAACAGTTTGGGTGTATATTGTTCCTGAATACTTTTTTTTACGCCATGATTAATTTTGTGTAACCGTGCAGCACTCCTGAACCCCCCAACAACTTGAGGAAAGCACACCCACGCTTCCCCCAGCTTCATCTAAAATGTAAGTTCATCAGAGTAAAATCAATATTTGCTTATCATCCGTATATTCTTATTCTTATAATACGTCATACATGATCACGCAATTATCCAGCCCTAGAAGACGCTGTTGCGCTGATGATGATGGCACAGACAGCATCGTATGTTCCTAGAACAGATCCGTTGTCATCATTCAGCCTTGCCCTCACTGATTCAAGCCAATAAGATGCAACAACGCAGGAGGGAGCGTCAACGCAGGAGGCAGAAAGGGAAAAATCTCCAGAAACTGCAAATTTGCTAGAACAATTAGAGGATTTGGTACAAAAAATAGCAAGCAGTGCGGCGAAAGAAGAAAGTAAAAGTCCACATATTCAAAAGGAGACTGGCGGAGAAAGTTCTGGAAAGTTTGAAACTCCTGCGGGAATAAATCTGAATACGGATGATATGAAAGAGAAGTGCTACATCTAGGGGACGCGAGTGAAGACATACGCAGATGGCAAAACTAACGAGTATGACAACGTGTGCACTCTGATTGCCCAAGATAAATACATTTTGACAAGAATGCACCTTGCATCACTCCAGGCGGGAAGTTATATAGAAGCTGATGTAATATTAGAATAACATTAATGTTTTTACACCAAAGTTAACTGTAATGTTTATTAATGTAAATTGATTTTGGCATATATTTCTAAATTGTATCTGCCATGTGCCTCATCCTCAACCAGAAAAATGATAAAAGGTTTCAAGAACAAGTATATTGTCTCCCCCCTGATATTGTGGTAAGTGTTACTTCTACGAATTTTGGGTGTATTTTCTGTATTCATTTGGGTGTATTTTTTACGTTCAATTGGGTGTAAGTTGTGTAGTCATTTGGATTTATTTAAAGTATTTACTTGGGTGTATTTTCAGTATTTCATTTGTTGTTTCACAATTGTTGCAGAACATGGTCATTTCGAAGCACCCAAACGGGAAATTCATATCACCTAAAACCAATAAAGAATTCAGGGTGGAAGACTACCCAAGTTTTATTCCCTTCATAGATGCAAAAAAATTAACTTCGCATCCATATGTAAGTTTTCATTTGTAAAATTTGTTAGTACCGTTCTTTACTTATATGTCAAATAAAATAACACACTGTTGAAATGTGGCAATCCTTCAGATTTTTGCACCTGTTTGCTACTCGGACCATTGGTGGTTATGGGTGATTGATACAACAAAGCGGAGATTTTATATACTTGACCCACTACACAAGAAAGCTCCAAGCGATGAGAGAAAGCAGCTTAATAAATTTACTGTAAGTTGGCTCTGTGTTCTTTACTTTAATAGATAGGTGTATTTCAATTCAATATAAGGTGTATGTATGCTTTGCTTTGGGTGTAAGTATGTTCTCCTTTAGGTGTATTTCATTCGAGTGTATTACTGATTTGTTTTGGTATTTAAGGGATATGTAATTTCAAGAATGAGAGCATATGCCGGCGGGGAACCTCTGAAGAAAGACGAGAAGGAGAAGGAAATTAAAGTATCATACGTTAATATATCAGGCCAAAAATCAAGGTATAAATTTGTGACTTTGAACATTAAACTTTCCTAAATGAGATTTGTAATTTATTTTCTTCATTTTCAGCTATGACTGCGCTATTTACGTTATAAAGTGGCTTGAGTTAATTGAGCCGGAAAATATTAAAAGGGGGAAGTATGAATGGGATAATTGGAAACAGGTAACTGTCTTTAAAACTATATAACTCTGTATTACTTTACTGAATTAATATTGCTATTTAAACAGAATATACTTTTTAATTGTAGGACGAGGTGGACCACTATAGAGTGGAATATGCTTCGCGGATACTATTCAGTGAAATGAATAAAGAGAGAGATCAAGCAATTAGAGCGAGTAATGCAATAAAACTGTCGAAGCCATCCTCCATATTATTGAGTCCGTTTTGTCAGATAAATTCTACTGATATAGAAACTGAGTAATCCAACTGCTAGCTAGTTTGTAAATTGAACAAATGTTGTAAAAATTTGCCATTTATAAACAACTTCTATTCAATGAAATTTTTTTCCATAGTTAAACTGTCTGTGCTGTTAAACTGTCTGTGCTGTATTCAAAAGCTCTGTATTACAGGTGGTAAAATATGAAGGAAAACATCAAGACAGATCTAAACACAAATTATAAACTTTTACACCCAACGGAAGTTTAATATACACCCAAGATTGCTTAAAATATACACCCAAACTGTCTGTGCTGTTAAACTGTCTGTGCTGTATTCAAAATGTATGAATTACAGGTACTAAAATATGAAGAAAAACATCAAATCAAATATACACCCATAACCTGCGATTTTTTACACCCAAATAAAGTTGAATATACACCCTGAAATCTATCCCCCATGATGCTTTGAGACTAAAACCCTGAACCCTAATCACTTAAAACCTAAACCCTTACCCCTAACCTGTAAACCCTAAAACCCTAAACCCTAATATTATATATATGTATCTATATGTAAAATGTGAATCACAATAAAATTCAGAAAAATACACCAAAAAGAACAGTGCTTTTACACCCATATTCTGTAAAACTATACACCTAAAGAGTTATCCCCTACTGTTGGTACCCTGAACTGATAATTCATAACATGTCCTTGATATTGGCTGAAATTTGAATGCACCACTGATGCAGCATCAAACAGGTTTATCTGAATATAACAAACTCACATATTAGCTAAACTATTAACGAGAAAAATAAACTCAATCACCACAAATTTAAAGAACATTACTTTTACCTCGCTTAAAACTTTCGTTTTCTTCTTCTTTGTGGCATTTGCAATCTGTTTGTTCAACTTTGAACCTAGCCTATTTTTTGGACGTCCTCTTGTTCGAATCCTTGGCGGGCTTTGAAGCTCGTTAACGGATTCCAAGTTGGCGTCTTCGTGGGATAAAGAAGATGTCCCCTTCCTTTTGGCTTTTAATGATTCCATCTCAGCCATGACGTTATCGTAGGCACGGTGCAGAATTGCAGTCAGCTCCTCCGATTTGGAAGCAAATTCGCAAATATTTTGCGAACGAAAAACCAATTGGTCAAACCTCTTGCTTCTTGGCTCCATCAGTGGCTCGTCGTGGTTGCTCTTGATGTGTGTGTGTCGCCTCTTTACCTTCTTGCTCCATCGTTCCAGTATATATCTAGGTGACACTTGGCTTACTTGTTCAAAGCTTAACACGCTTAGTGCGTGACGATACAGTATCCCTCTCGACTCGAATAATAAGCATTGGCATTTTACCTCGGCTGCAACTGAGTCGTAAGTAACCACAAACTTGTTGAATATTGAGCTGGAAACTTGTTCTCCTACTTCGTATACTGAATAGCCTAGAGCAGAATTCGTTAATCTGGTGATGCAATTCGCCTTTCCTCTGAATTGCGCTTGGACTTCCCTAAACTTTTGATGAGTGTACACATCTTGAAACTGAGCTTCAATGGAGGATTTGGTTGCACACAGTATGACCGTATGAAAATCTGCAGCATCTGATTCTCTCTCTGCTTGCTCCCTGCTTCCGAGGTAATTATCGTATTGTTTGACAAACTGAATAAGCGAGCTGTTCCGGGTGATAAACTTGTTAAAAAATGAATGCATGCTCTCGCTCCTTTGTGTGCTTCTCATCCCTGCCCAGAAGTGGTGATCCAGATAGATAGGAACCCATATATGACGGTCTTCATACAGATCTGCAGAATACACCCAAACACAGACTATAAATACACCCGATAAAACATGCAATTTACACCTCTACTGCAGATTTTAAAAAAACATTACCTGAAAGCCACTTGTTGTCCACAAGACCAAAATTCAGCAGAAAATCATTCCAATTCTTATCGAATGAGTCTTTGCTATGAGAGTTCCAAACAACTTGGCTCATTTCTTGTTCAATATCTGCATGTCCCTTGTACCCGTTTAATTTGCTTGGAATCTTCTTCATGATGTGCCAAATACACCAACGGTGAATTGTTGTTGGCATACAGGCCTCTAAAGCCCTTTCATTGATGCGCATTGATCGGTGATAAACCCTTTCGGAGCGTTTCCTCCCATGCAACGAAGCCAACATTGAAATAACCATTTGAATGATTCAATTTCTTCGTTTTTCATCAAAGAGCATCCGAGAAGTGTTGACTGACCGTGGTGATTCACCCCGACAAAAGAACCACAGACCAAGTTATACCTGAAACAAATTACCATAGTGCAGAATGCAAAATCATTAGGTACACCCAACAAATGCTTCGTATACACCCAAAAAACAGCCAATATACACTTCTGCTGCGGATTCATAAAAATACATTAATTTAGCATCATAAACAGGGACAGTTTGTTACCTGTTTGTATTGTAGGTGGTGTCAAATGAAATGACGTCTCCGGAATACTCAAAGGCAGCTCTACTTCTTGCATCGGCCCAAAAAGCCAACTTAATCGATTGATCCTCCTCGAGTTCAAGCTCAAAAAAGAAATTCTGATTCTTCTCTTTCATTTTTAACAAATATTTTTCGAATTCCTTTGCATCTTCTTGTTCGGAAATATTTCGCACTTCCCTGGTAATGTAATTTCTCACGTCTTTTTCGATAAAATTTAACTCGCGGTGACCCCTGGCAGCCGCAACAAATGATTGGTAGGTTTTGCTTGGTCTGATACCGGCCTATTCGTTATTCTCTATTGTACGACGAATGGACATGCTTAGTTTCCTGTGCTGTTTGAACATCTCTGCTTTACTTGGACAGCAGGGGTGTGAATGATCCAGCACAACCTTTGAAATGATCCAAGCACCGACATCCTTCAATGTATGTATATAAATTCTTGCAGGACAGTTTAAACCGGCTGTCGGATTGGTCTTCTCGGTCGGAGATATTTTAGATTTCCATTTTCCCTCTCTGCTACATGTAATCAATTGATTCTTAATCTCGTTTCCCTTCCTATTTGTGCTCCAAACTCTTGTAGAGAAACCTGCAGCCTTGGCGTAGTTCCTGTAAAATTTTCCAGCATCTTCAAGGGTGGTAAAGGTCATTCCAACCTTCGGAACAAACTGGTCATCAACAACAGAGAGAGGTTGCAGAATACACCATGTCAAAAACTATAAATACACCCAATCATGTCTGATATAATATACCCGAACCGCAACAACTCAACTAAAGTGACAATAAAAGCCATAAACTGTAAATACACAGGCTGTAGAATACACCATGTCAAGAACTAGAAACACACCCAATCATGTCTGATATGATACACTCAAACCACAACAACTGAGTTAAAATAACAGAAAAACCAGTAAACTGTAAATACACCCACACTTCCCTCAAAAATACACCCAAAAAAGTTCTGATCTACACCTGATCGTCTGCTATAAATTCCAGAAAATTAATCAAAACTAATACATTACATTTAATCCACAGATTTATCTTCATGCGTTAGTTTGACAGTCAATGTTCCCGAATTATTCACCTACACAATGCTATACAAATTACTGCAACAAAATTCATAGTAATCCTATGTAAATCAAACCTCAGAAACTTCGTTAGATTCAAATTCATAATCCACTTCGCCTGGATTCAGCTGACAATCTGAGGTTGAATCATCCATTATCTTCAAAATGAGTTCAAACTTTGATTTCAGAAAACAAAAAATCAAATAGAAAACGAAGCTGGAGTTACAAAGAAAGGAACTAACGTAAATGACGAAGAAGAAACGAGTGAGAAAAGAGGAAAAAAGAACGATCGAAGAAACCAGGGGGAGCTTCGCGAGAAGAAGAACAAGCAAATCTGCAAATAAGGAAAACGAAGAAGGAAACAAATCTTTTAAATTTGATAGTTATATATAACGCGTGTATACGACGTAGCCATTGGAGCGCGTTTTAGGTTTTAGGGTGTTAACTAACTTGTAAAGCATACAAGTCGTTAGCGCTTGTATGCAGAGCTTTTCTGTAATTTAAATATAGTTTATTTTTCTTAGAGTGAAACTCCAAATTAGGTTATAATTAATGATATTTGTTCTATACAAATTATTAGTATCTAATAAAAAAAATAAGAAACCGATTTCTGACTTTTGAAATATTATTAGATGAATTAGTTTCAAATAAATTATAAAAAAATAGTCTCTAATATGTTTTAGCAAATGACAAATTATT
Organism: Arachis hypogaea; assembly: GCF_003086295.3. Classification (NCBI taxonomy): domain Eukaryota; kingdom Viridiplantae; phylum Streptophyta; class Magnoliopsida; order Fabales; family Fabaceae; genus Arachis; species Arachis hypogaea. Next base: position 6,352,396 of record NC_092044.1, on the reverse strand, counting down.
CTTTAGTTTTTTTTTTAAATAATATGTTCGAGGGATAAATTATCTGAAAATTTACAAGGTAAAATATTACTTTGTCTTATATTTTATTTCGTAATTTGTCTAATATATAAAAGGTTAGATGAATTTGATATTTTATTCCGTCGTTAAAAACTAATTAAAGCAAAAAGAGATTTTGATGATTTTTCACTATGAAATTCATTTCTTATAATTTATTTGACTTTACAATTAAGAAATTTTGTACAAATTCAAAATTTAATCTTGAAAAGGACAAAATAGCAAATATTTAACGTAGAATAATTGTGAGTTGATGAATTAGCAATATCCAATAATTTAATTTCTACCACTTGACATGTTATAAGTTTATAACTCTTTCCATGTAGGAAGGATACCTGCACCTTCTCCACTGTCTATCGTTGCAGCCACCTTATATAATTAATTAATCATTAATCTTTCGTTGGAGGTCCTTTTCAAAAGTTGATGACATAATCCAATAGTGTGAATTGAAGGAAAATAAAGGAGAATGACTCATTGACTTTTCCCTTTCTTTCGGACTAGTCATGTTTAAAAAAGATGTATTCGGTAACAAATTAAAAAGTGTGATTCTCAAAAATGTGTGTGTGTGAGAGAGAGAGAGAGTATTTAGATGAAATCCTAGGTGAGAGTGTGGAATATGTTTACCAGATCATGTAAAATAAGGGCATATTTAGATGTGTATTTTACTTTTTTTTTATTTTCCATTTCTATTTTCAATATTTCTCATCTAATTAAGCAAGTAGGTGTTACCTCACCATAACCTCTAAGCAAGATTTTTTTTGTTATATAGATTTTATTATTTCTAATTTTAAGTATTACAACATATTTATATTATATATTCACCTATATAATATATAATTTTTTTTAATATTTGGTGCATTGGTCCAAATTTAAACCCAACCAGATGCAGCATATAAATTACCACTTGAGTTAAAGTCTCAGCTGCCTATAAGCAAGAACTTAAAAATCAACTAACAAACTAAAATAGTATAATTTACTACAACAAATTTAAACCAAGACAATCCTTTAAAAACATTGTTTATAATACGAAAAAGTGTTGTCTTTGATCAAAAGTAATACTTTTTGACAATACGAAACGTTTTTTGGGGAGTTAGTTATACGCCCGTTATTTTTTGTCTACGACAACATTTTTGTGTATCAAAGAGAATTCTTTTTATGGCAACCTTCAAAAAACGTTACCTTTTCTAAAAAAAAAAAAAAACAACTCTACGAAAGGGTTGTCTTAAGAGACCTAAACACAATACTTTAGATAAGATTTTATGCAACACTTTCTACGAGTTGTATTTTCTAATACATAAAACAATACTTCTCTAGATTTTTTTAAGTTATATTTTCATATACCAAAAGCAACACTTGTATAAACTTTTTCTGATTGTTTTTTCATATACCTAAAACAACACTTGTTCAGATTTTTTTTAAGTTGTCTTCTTTATATATCTAAAGCAAAACTTATCCATAATTTTTTAAGTTGCCATTTTTATAGACCTAAAGTAATACTTATCTAAGTTTATTTGCAGTTGTCTTTTTTTAATACCTAAAGTAACATCTTATTGAATTTTTCTTAGGTTCTCTTTTTTTATATCTAAAACAATATATTTTTTACCTTTGTTATATTTATATGACATTTGAAGAAATAAGAAGAATATATAACACACACTAATAATATTTAAATATTTAAATTCAATTTAATCAATATAGGGAGAATAAGCTAATAATATATATTATATATATAGAAAGGTCTTCTAAGTGCCAATTAATATACTTGCTAAGTTACCAAGTCAAATAACTAATAAACATAAGTAAACAAAATAATATTTTTCTCATGATGAACTTGAACCAAAAAAAATAATTTTTTCATTTGAAATCAAAAAGACTTTATACTTTACCATTGTACCAAAAATCGTCTTTATCTCTTCAGAAAACTTCGTCCAACCATAAGTAAGCTGCAGTCAAATCTAAATGGACAGCAGAAGCACTCTCATCAATCATCATTGTAACACCCCAATTAACCTAAATTTTACCTCACATCGTAAAACAAAGGTTAATCAAGGATTACGACCATTTTAAACTCATACATATAATATAAAGAAGGAATAATATTATCTAGAAGTCTGATGAAAGATATAACTCAAAATTAGGATTTCAAAAACGCATAACGTACTAGCGGAACTACTAACTTAAAGCATAAGAAACAGATGCGATATAACAAAGATAATAGTATAATAGTGTAATATCATAAGAAACTAGCCACGGCTCGTGGAGTTTAAGCCGGCTAGCCAAATATACAGACCTACTGAAAACCTGACAGTGAAAACAGTTTATACAAATTTTGTTCTCTCAAATACAAGCCTCTAGGCAAAGCAAAATACAAAAGTGAGAGACATATACAAAATAAATCAAAAGACTCCGAAAGATATCTGAATCCTCCGCTCCTGTCACCAACCAAAATAACTCACAAAGGTGGGTTGCGATCTACAGCTGAAAAACACAACAGAGATATGGTATGAGAACCGAAGGTTCTTAGTATGGTAACAGTGCCCAGTGATGTAGGATATAAGACCCTGGGAGGCCAAAGGCAATCCTAAACTTCATATCCATCACAAGATTCAATCTTAAGGCATACTAAAAAAATAGTAAAACATATATAAAACCTTAACATAACTTAAAAGCTTATCATAACTTAGAGGGTAATCTAACTTAAGGGATTTTCTAATCTAAAGATTCACCGCTGTCCTACAGCCTTCACCAACCTACCTTCTGTGCGATCCCATCGCCACCGCCTACCTAACCTCCTCAGCACCAGACAAGCACAGATAAAGCAAGTAAGAAAAACACAGGTAATATTCAAATATATAACAAGTAATTCAAGAAGCAAGTAGGCATATTATACAATTAGGCAAGCTCAAGTAATCAAAGCAAGCAAACATATAGAATATGCATATGATGAATGTCTGTCCTAATGGCTGTGATATCACATGTTGGTTATTATGCCAAACCCGACGGCAAATCCGGTCGACAACTCCCGGCCGGATTAGTCTCTCTATTGCGCATAAGGAGGAAAAATTCCGAGGGAGAGTGCCCTACCATCTTCTCCTTTCAGAGGAAAATATTCTGAGGGAGCGTGTCCTACCACCTTCCTCTGGTTGTCGCATGATTCCGTGGGTTAGTGCCCTACCACCTTCCAATCAGAGAGAAACCTATGCTCAAGAGGAAAATTCCGAGGGAGAGTACCCTACCACCTTCTCCTTTCAGAGGGAAATATTCCGAGGGAGCATGCCCTACCACCTTCCTTTGGAGCAATCAATATGAGTGAGAAGCTCAGCTTCAAGCCTCCCATCCGAACATAGGCGGGATACTGCCACAGTCCCTACGACGGATAGCAATACGTATAGGAATCATGAAATCGAACTCAGAGACCACTCCTCATAGCGCACTTCCACTCATTCTCATTCCATCAACCATAATCATTCATTTCTAAGTCTTCAACTCATCACAACCATCATCTATTCATGACTTTCTATTCCGAACTCGCTAGTTCGTTAATTTCTCAATTCATCCACCATTCTTCTTTCGCACTATACCAAACTCATCATCAATACCCCAGAAACTTAAGCCTCCGTCTTCTAACTTCTAACGAAAAACCCAAATAAAATTCTCCTACGACTTTTCCCACGTCCTCATACTCAAACTTAAGCCCAAAAGACTTAACATGGTGGTATAGAAGCTTACAACCTTGTTGGGAAGGTGAAATAGTTGAAAACAAAGTTTAAATTTGTGAAACAGGATGTGTGCGTACGCACAGGAAGATTTTGAAAGTGTGCGTACGCATAGGGATATACGTACGCACAGGTACTAAAATTTACAAGCCTGTTCACTCGCACAAGCTGTGCGAGTGCCCCCAATAGACGACCCTTCCCGACTTGTGCGTGCGCACAGGGCTGTGCGTGCGCACAGGTCGTAATTCTTCATTGATGTGCATGCGCACAAGCTGTGCTAACGCTGCAAGCAGAGAACCTTTTCCTGCCTGTGCGTATGCACAGATCTGTGCATCCACACAGATTGAGAATTTCGCAGGATTGTGCGTGCGCACATATCAGAAATCCTGAAATTCTTATGATCAGACAAAGTTCATCAAAAACCTACTTTTACCAAAAGTCTCAAAACTTCAATATTACCAACATTTCCAACCAAAACCACTTCAAACTCTAATTTCTATTATAACATACCCTTTATAGCATATTATACCATTCCCAACCACCAAACCTCAATTATGTGATACTAAAATCAATCCCATTTCATTTCAATTTCAAACTCTCACACCCTCTTTACCAATATCAACATCATGATTTATCAACCTATTCCAAAAATCATCAACTCATCAACCATATCAACAACAATAAATTACATATCCAACATCAAACAACATAATCCTTAAATACCAACAATCACTATCAAATTCACATATTCCCTATCTCAAAATTCCATATTATCTTCATCTTCTTTCAAGTTATCCTCACACACCAAAATCACACACAAATATTCATCCTCAATATATCAATATTAATCATCATGCATCAAATTCAACACCTCAACAACTATTATAATTTATTTCTATCCTATGGGTCACTAGTTTAAGTGTCCATGAATATTATACACTACATAGAAAAAATCGAAATCATACCTTGGCCGATTTCCAAAATGTCCTTAACCCACAACGAGCACCACAAAGATCACCAACAAGCTTTCCAACACAATCCAAGCTTCCAACAATCACCAACAAGCTCCAAACTCACAACAAACAAGCTATATACACACCAAACATCACTAATCAATCTAGGACTCAACATAAACATAATCTCACAAAGGTTTCAAGAGCTCTTACCTTATCCAACAGTTTTGGAAGTTAAAATCACCCACAATCAAGTGCTAGAATGTACCTAAAACACCCAAGACACAAGATTTCACTCAAAATCAAACCTAAAACTCGAAATTCTCAAAGACACAAAAATTGGGCAGGAAAACTCGAGGAACTTACCACAATTCTTAGATAGAAAGGACGGGCTCGGCGAGAGCTTTGCGTAGCCACTGACGGCACGTGAATCGGAGCACCGTAGCTCAAGATATCGCGGATTGAATGGAGAAGTGAATAGTGCTCTTCTCTCTTCTCTTCTCCTTGTAGCTGGTGTGTGTGTGTTTATGGGTGAAGGGTAATGAACCCTTATATATGTTGGACTTGGGCCCGATCCAACCCATTAGCGTTTTAGCCCGTTCGACCCAACTTTGGGCCAAACCTTTAACACTAATGCCTGGTTTTCTATTTCTAATATCTTTCTAAAGTTTTTGACTGTTGTTCACTTTTTCTCTCATAGTACCGAGCAGACTTAAATCGATTCGACCGATCCAACTGCCGGTTCGCGGTTTTCACGATTTTTCGCAAAAAACACATTTTCTGACTTAGAAAGACCTACTGAGTCCAAAAATCATATTTAAATCCCCAAATTCTCATTCTAACTTTCTGGAATCTAATTTGAGCATTTAACTGATTTTATTCGTAAAAACTCCGGTTCTTACGATCATCATATTATATATACTCCCACCTTTTATGGATGCTCATGTTAACTCCCAAAAAAAGGGACCTAATTGATTAATTGACTTTAAAAATTTATATGCAACATAATTACATATAATAAAATAAAACGAAAGATAAATAAATAAATAATAAAGATCACTAAATTGAGAATAAAATAAAATATATAAATTCATAAAGAGAATAAAAAATTAGATTAATACCTAAATTATAATTGTTACAATTAAAAATTGTAATTTAAAATATCAAAAAGAGAAACAATGAAATTGAAAGATACATATAGTTATAGAGAGATATATAAAAAAAATAGAGAATTTAAAATTTATCTTTTGATGAAGAGAAAATACCACTAGACAATAAATAGAAAAAGAAGGTTGAAAATATAAAATTGAGAAAAGAGTTTAAGAGAATAAAAAAGTGGTAATAGCTAGAATTTAAGAATAGACGCACTACAAAAAAAAACAGGGTTAAAACGGCGGTTATTTTTGGTAATTACGGCGGTTAGAACCGCCATTATTACCGAAAATGGCGCCTCCAAGAAACGCCGTTATTCTGGGCGCCATTCTGGTTATTACGGCGGTTTTCAGAAAACCGCCACAATTACCAGAGGTTAATACGGCGGTTTTTTGAGGGTTAAAATGGCGGTTTTTGAATTATTTAAAATGGCAGTTATAACCGCCGTTTTTACCAGGATGTTGTGGCATCATTTCCATTTAAAATGACGGTTTTTAACCGCCATTTTTACCATTATAACCGCCATTTTTACCAGGTTATAATGGCATCTTTTGGATTTAAAATGGCAGTTTCTAACCGCCGTTTTTACCCGGTTATAATGGCATCATTTTCGTTTAAAATGGCAGTTTTTAACCGCCGTTTTTACTAGCGTATAATGGCATCGTTTTCATTTAAAATAAGGGGGTTTCTAACTGCCGTTTGTATCAAATTATGATGACAATTTTATACTTTTTAAAATAAGATCGAAACCACCAATTTAAAGTGATATTTTCGAAACTCACTTAAAAATCTCGTAATAACCAAAAGGCATAGCCATAAATCAAACATCATAACATAATTTTTTATTCATACATGATCCAAAAGTCATAATCCAAAAATAAAGTATCAAAGTAACATTTTTTAATAATATGTCTTAACATATAATCCTTAATATACTCCTTAATATACGTCTAAACATATCAAACAAGGTCATGCTTCCTTGTTGCTTGCTCCAAAAAATCTACTTCCTAACTCTTTTGGTGATGGAATCTCAATCTCCTGATCCAATCTCTACAACAAAAATATAATTATTATGAGCACAAAAAATACAAGAAAAAGGCATATATTAATAATAAGTGGATATTTATGAATTTGAATTCATCTAAAAAAATTCACATATAAGAGCAAATTAAATATGAGAAAGATTTCAAACACTCATCATACACGTTAAATTAAAAAAAAAATCATATGCTAATTAATTCTGATCTCTAAAGAAAATTCATATGCTTCATCAATGTGAGATAACCTTCTTATTCATTAATTAACAATTAAATAAGCAAACTAACTCATCATCCATGCATGCAAACTGCTCCCTATATTTTCATGCCCCACAAGCATCAATATTGCTGAGAATTTTTTGTTACTTAGCACAAGCTAATGCAGAAATCATGGTTTTAAATTGAAGTTACACCTATTATTGTTGTAATATTTTTATTAAGTCGTGCATATAGATTAAAAGCCGTTTCAAGCAAATAATTTAATTTTGTTAATAGGCGCTACTGCTATATGTAACCTACTAACATTAGTTGATCTCACAGGAACACCAAAATAATAGTTGAAAATATAATAATTAATAAGTATATATAAAATGTGAATTATAACTAAGAAGCATAATACAAATCAAATAGAGTTTGGTTTAGGTTTGAAGAAGGCAAAGTATAAGTGTAAACAAAGTTAAACGTGAATGATTGATATTGGTTCAATTGTGTATTGCCTAAGTTAAACTATTGGATTGTGATATTATCATGCTTGTTTTGACAGAAAATTATATGCCTTAAGAAAGATAGATACAAGAGAATACTAATTCATTATTGCCTACTTTTGAAGTGTACCTGAGATAAGGCTATAAACAGTATTAGCATGGGAATTCCAATTTCAACTCAGCTCCCAACCTAACACAAATAGTTCAGATTCAGAATAATATACTAAACTATATTAGTGATGAGAAAATAATTGTGAATTTCACTATTAATAATGCAGTAAGTGGGGCTGGTGTTATATGTACCACAAGGAATCCTCTGTCAAATAGTCCAAAACCAACTAATGCATTGAGAAACCTGAAGATCATGGAGCTTGACTCCAGCAGCAACGGAAACCAATAGCTTGTTCTTTTGTGAGAAGCAGGTTCAATTTCAAGACCACATCCTTGACTGCAGCAACACAAGGAGAAAATGGAGTGAAAATGCAGTAATACTTTCATTTATCATTTCAACACAAGCTGCTAATTGAATTCATGCCTCTTCCACCAGCTAAGTAATAATGAAAAAAAAAGTGAGAAGCCCCAATCTCTTTTATAATACTTTCATTTATCATTTCTTTTATAATAATAAAAAAAATCTGAAACAAGTCATCATATGAGATACATATAGTATTTACTAAGTACTAGTATTGAACAAATTCATATCGTGAACTTGAAATCTCTTTCAAGTATAGCAAATGCGCTGAACATCAAGATGGTAAACTGTAAATGCAAGCTAAGGCTTAATTATTAGCTTGGTTAATTAGATTATTAATAACTTCTAATATATAATCCATTAGTAAATAATCTAGAGATATTATTTAACTTAGTATTTTTATATTGTACGAACTAGGGTGCTTGACTATTTTAGTGGGGCTAATCAAATGTACTACTAATAATAATGTAGCATTTAGCTTTAGTATCTTCTTAAATCTTAAGTAGTCATGTACCTTTCTTTGATCTAAATTTTATATAATATGTTTCATCTACGAACAACTTAAACAATTAACAAAGACGCCATAAAACAAGTGCCACCAATCACATAGCCCTTCTTTTTTAATAGCAAAATTTAATCAGTGAACTTTAATTTAATACTGAGACATGTAGCGTTTATTTTTATATTTTTCCATATATAATAGAATAAAATTTTATACATGCGATATTTTGGCACTTTCTTAGAAGCACCAACTACTACTGCTCTGTATCATGATGCATATGAATCTAGTTTTAATCACTCAGAATCATCATAATATAAATCAGATGAGCATAGAATATGACTGATTCCATGGAAAACAGAATAGAATAAACATACCTTGGGTATGGCATCAGGTTAGATTTTGTTAAGAGCACTGCAATACCCTCTTACCATGATCAAGATCCCCTTTAATTTCCTGTTTTGGCTACATGATTTAAGACATATTATAAATTGGAAATATCAGTACAGAACTACAAAGTAATAATCTACATAAACTGATTCTCTCATGTGCCAATTGCTTAACGAAGACGTATAAATAATTGTAAAAGTTAACTAAATGCTTGACAGTAAAGCACACTCATCTGACAAGCCTCCTCCAATATGCTACACAATTCAGATGATTCATTTATACAAAACAGTTCTTGAATAATTAATCTTGATCAGAATAATATATTAATACATTCAATAAAAACAACTTAGCCGAACACTCCAATATGCAAAGAGGTAGAAAAAAATTAGTACCCATGCTTTAGGCGAAGCCACAAAGCAAACGCTTCAAGAACCTGAATGATAACCAAGAAAAAAATACTATCCGACAAGGCAGCAACTTTGAAAATTATAACAACTTGTCACTTAGTAACTCAAACTTTAGGCATTTGTCTCATTAATAAAATGAAGAGATGACACATAATCACACATATCATACTATGACCTCTGGCAAAACTGTTAGTAACTCCAAGAATCCTGGTATATATTCCGGATGAGAATCCATCTCGTCCCTAAGCCATTTCACTATACCACCATCTCCCCAATCTTCAGCAGGCACATGCACAGCCAATGCAGCCACAGCAATGCTAATCTACACATTAAAAAGATTTGAAGAATACATTTGGTTACCCTAAACTTCCATTTAAATATATTCAAATGATAATAAAAATAACTGTAAGAAAAAATAGAACGGTGCAAAGGACTTCTAGATGAACCTGAGTTCTGACTTTTGGATGACCCTTGTGGAACTTTTTTAGCAAGTTCTGTGTTCAAAACAACAATGAAAATAAAGCCTTAGCAAATTCATTATTTATTGTACATACTAACGCATCTGAATTGTCATAGCTGACAGACATCAAAAGATCAAATTATAATAGTGTCCTTATGTACCGATTTTGTATAATATATTATATTATCTTTTATGTACTTTATTAACTATGCAGAATTGATTTTCCATAAGATCCAATTACATTCTTGCAATTATATTAGTACATGCATATAGAAAGCAAATCAGGCAAGTGTTTCAACTTTCAATTACTAAATCAAAGATCAAAACATAACATTAGATCTCCTACTTCAGCAAACAAAAATGCTCAAAAGCAATTATCCGCCTAATTTTATATTGAACAAATTTTCTATAATCACAAAATTTAATATTTTCAAAATATTTTTAAGCTAATAAGGCATTCTGGTTAGATTTTTGAGTGAAAAAATCTAAGAGCAATTATAGAAGATCTAACTGGAATTGTGATGATCCTATGCCTTCAGTAATACTGATATTATATATCTAAGAGCAATTATACAGAGAGGTTAATCTAACATTAGAAAATTTTATCAAAAGCCTAGAAATCAAGGAAATTAGATTCGTAATTTGACAGTAAGCAAAAGCAAACAACAATTGATATTAAATTAGGAATTTAAAAACCCTAACTTTCAGAAAAAAAGTGAACAGAAGAAAGGAAGACCTAATGTGGCGCTGGCGGATCAGAACCTGGCGTGGTGGATTGACTTGGCCATGCTGGGATTGAAGACGAGAGTCTGGAGGTGGCGCTCGAGGAAGTTCTCGACGGTGAGAACAAGGACGTAATTACAAAAGTGAAGAGATTTGTCGAAGTTCGCTAAAGCAGCAACAATGTTGCTTGCAGCGGCGAGGTGATAAACGAAGCAGCAAAGGAGATGAGTGGCGATGGCTAACCTTTAGATCGAAGCCAGAACAAGATCGTAGAAGCTCATTGAAGGCAGCGGCGAGGAGATGAACGATGGCGGTGAACGGTGAGGAGATTCTAGTCGGAGGAGAACGCGGCTGAGGAGATCCTTGGTGGAGAGAGTTGTCGCTGGAACAGATCGCGCCGGAGTAGATCCTTACAGAAACAGTGTATGCGGCAGCGCGTTATTTCTTCAATTAGGGTTGGAATCAGATAGTGTGTAGGTATTTTAAAATCATGGCCCCAGATAAGGGCGATTTTAAACCGCCATAATCATTGAAAACCGCCATTTTGCACAAACTCATTACGGCAATAACAGATTATGCCATTATATCCGAATATTATGGCAGATTTATAAAACCGCCATTTTATTAATGCCATTTTAAACCTTTTTTTTTTTGTAGTGACTAAGACTAAATTTGATTAGATTAATTAATAGTCAAAATAATAAAAAAAATAAAATAAATTTTAAACTTTAAATGATCGAATTTAATTTATTTATAATGGAGTCTTTTAAAATTTAAAATAGAAACGTATTATATTTATATTTAAAAAGTAAAAAATAAAATAAGAGCGGGGCAAGTGTCTCCCATTACCCTAGGCCTAGGTCCATTCCTGACTGATAATGTATCAAAAAAAAATTAATTCTAACAAAAAATAAAACAAAATAATAAATATATGCTATTCACTTTGAATATATTTAACTCATCTTACATTCTTCTTATTAAATTAAAGCATCCGAATATTTTTAGAGGTATCGAATATTATCTATTCTTTCTTTCAATGCCATTGTATATATATTTCTTCCTTTTTAAGCGAAGACGAATTCATTGTTAAATAAAAAATTTCAGAGAATGAAAAATTATAAGTTACTGTATTACTAGCACCAAGTTTGATTAATCAGTTAGAACAAGAAAGAAGGGGTTTGTTATAGATGTAAAAATCGATATATAGCAAAAAGATTCTAGAAGAAGTTTAAAGAGAGTAGAAAAAATAATGTTGAGAGCGAAAGTGAAAGCAAAAAGTAAGGATTAAAAAATTTCTTCTGATATTATGTTAAACTAATAATTTTAAAAAATAGAAAAAGATAATTTTATTTTATTAAGAAATAAATGAGAGAGATTAATTTTATATACAAGTAATTAAAAAATAAAATTTATTCTAACTAGTAGCTATTGTAATTATTATAACTAATTTAATTACACATAAATAATTGATAAATACAAGTGAGTCTAATATACCTAGACCAGATGAGCTATACATCATTATCAAGAATCGATAGTAAATACACCATGATAGAAGAAAAAGTTAACCAAGAAAATAAATAATAAAAAAACGTAAAAGAGAAAATGGAGAAAAGAAAAATGTGTGGTGGGTGTTGTCGTTTTGTACAATAGTCAATGCAACTATGGAAATATTTGAATTTAATAGATTAGCAAGACTTGCTCCGAAGAATGGGATTTATTTATGAATTTAGTTAATACGTGTTTTAAGAGTATATAATAAATTTATTATTAATAATTTTTTTATGTTTTTAATAATTTTTTTAATTTATAAACTTAATATATACCTTTAATAAGCATATTAACTAAATTCTCTATTTACGTATTTTTTTTAACCAAGCAATGGGCTTATCCTAGGAGGAGGGGCTGATTCGGGCATTGCCGACTTACCGTTAACAACAACCACAACCACCTTTTAATTTATTTTATATCAACTTTTACGTGAAGCAGAAATATAAATTTTAGAGTAATATTCTAAATCAATTTTTAAATATCTTTTAGTAAACTGTTTTAGTTTTTAATAAATTTTAATTATTAAATTAGTACTCAATTTTATTTTGATAGACAAATTAATTTTTATATCAGATTGGTCATCATCTATATAAAAGAATACTTTTAATAGGAATTTTTTTTATTCAATAACGATAGAAATTTTATCTAATTTTTTACTAAAATTTGACGTGAAAATTGATTTGCCGAATAAAATAAAAGGTCAAAAATAAATTTAGTCAATAAAATTTGTTAATAATTAAATTTTCTGACTAAAAAATATTTGAAGATTGATTTAAAATAACGATTTTGTTAAGTAAATAATAATTTTGTAAATAATGTGAATAATAAATTCTAAAATTAATTTAATAAAATAAAAATATATTACACTTTGAAAAAAGAAAGTTAGCATAATACTGAGTGTAATTGCATCATTTACAATTTCTTATTTTTTTTAAATTTAAAATCTGAAATAATTAAAAATTAATTAAATTAATTATTTTTAATTTTTTATTCTATTATTTACATTGTTTATTATTCTCATTGTCTCTCTGTAGTTTTCTTTAAAATATTACTCTAAATTTTATTATTACATTATATATATAACTCCCTTTACACACCTCTACTTGGACTTAGTATGCATTTGGTTCTATTTTTTGACATAATTCTTTTTATTTATTATCATTAAATGGTCTAATACGTAAAAAAGGAGAGTTAACTAATATGCATTAAAAAAATAAAAAATGTTAAATATGTAACATTTTTCAAATTAAATAGAAAAACCGACAAATTTTCACTTGCCGTATATACAACGATTGATTTTAACTGCATAATAATTATAACTTTTTGTTCAATTAAAAAAAATATATTATTTACAATACATACAAAGAATCAAGAATTCAACCTGCGTTGGTTTAATATTTAATAGAATTTCAATTATCATAAACTGATCAATTTATCATCAGGATAAAATTTTGTTTATACAAAGATTTGTATTTAACATTAATTTAATTAATAGAGAATGTTAGGGAATTAAGAATTTTATTTAATATAAAAAATAAGAAAATTAGCTAGTAAATAGTATTAGCTCAAATATAAAATAAAAATAAAAATAATGTTGGCCACTTAAAATTTTTTTAATTTAATTAGTTGAACCATATACGTTTTTTTTTTCAATTTTTTATTACATTGTTTTCTAAAAAGATTAGATCATAAAATCTCAAAGAAATCTATTCGAACCTTTCTAGATCATACCAACTTTGTTATTATAAATCTCATCCTTCTGAATATGACAGTAGATTATTTCAAGTTTTCAACATTATTTAATTTAAATTTAATTATTTTATTGGTCTCTATAATTTTACAAAATTTTTAATTAGATGTTTATATTTTTTTTTAATTAAGTTCTTGTACTCATTTTTTTTAATTGAGTCCCTATATTTTTTTATTTAAATTTTTATACTAATTTTTTTATTAATTCCTATACAATTAAGTCAATTATTATTATAAATGACTAATTAAAAAAATTTGATATAAAAATCAAATTAAAAAAATATAAAAAATTAATTAAAAATTTTATAAAATTATAGAAAACAACTGAATAATTAAACCTTTAATTTGAAACTTAAAAAGGTATTCCATCCGTTAATATTTTACAAATGGGACACAACACGTTCATGAACCTAGGGCATCTTCCTTCACTCTTTCTCTTTGAAATTAGTTCAATCATTATAACTTTTCTATTAATTAATATATCTCTGTGAAAAATTTTTAAATATTACTAAAATATTAATATTTTGATAATTTTAATCGTTAATTTTAATTAATATATATTATATATATTTTTGTAATTAAAATCAACTGTTAAAACTATTAGAATAAGAGCAATATTAGAGAATCAAAAAAGTATTAGCAAAAAATCAGTCAAATATCTTTGGATGAATTCAAAAACTCTACGAATTAATATATATGAATATTTTTTCTGCTAAGTATCAGAATGTTTCTTTTCATACTAAATAGATGTTCTTTTATATATTTTTCGAATTTTTTTGTATTGCAAATATAAATGTCTCTATTTTTTTTAAAAATTTCATACTTTTTTAAAATTTTATAAATATTTAATTATTTTTACTAAAATATAATTAAATGTTTCTTTTGTTAAATATTAGGATGTTTTTTTATATTAAATGAATATTTTTTAAAGATGGACTATTACTCCCATATTGTTGTTGTTGTTATTCAGTGGCTCCGCCACTTCTCATATTGCCCCTCCCAAACGCTAGGTGGAAAGAAATAAGCATCTGCCAGTGCAACAATGTGTTTATCCGGTTCCTTGTAAGAAACAAATTCAATTTTTTGGAGATAGTAGAGGTTCATCGGCAATCATAATCACTACTTCGAGATGCACCGAGACGAATTTAATTTCCCAATAATGTCAAAATAACACTAAGATATCCTCTTCCACAAATAATTCAAACAAACTAATTCGGTTAATAATCTCGGGAGTGGCTCCAACAGCCCTCACAGTTGCCACAGCCACAGAGATTCCAGCCCGCTTCTCTCCTTGGAAGGTCGGCACTGGGGACGTCCTCGCTGACCTCTCCGCCGCCGCCAAATTTGCCGGCGTTGACCTCGGCATCTACCTCTCTCTCGTGTTGAAGCAGTTATTTTGGATGCGCTTATTGAGGGTGTCGCGGAGAGTATGGAAGTCGCCGGCACTTCCAACAGCATTGGTGAAAGAGAGAGAGGTATGTGTGATTGTTGGAGGTGGGTAGGTTAATATGAGAAAAAAGAGGAAGGCTTTTATAGGTTTTAATTAGGTTTACTTAATTAATTTTTAATTTTTTAAAATTTAAATTTAAAAAATTTAAAATTAATTATTAATATAAATTAATGTAATTTTGTTTAGTTTTTGACTGGTCACCTTTTGGTTCTATATACTTTTTCTTAGAATAATGGAAGAACTGTGTGTTAAAAGACATCTATGATATGCATAAACACAAAATGTAGATGAAGCTTCGTTCTCTCCAGCCTCAATGATTTATGGAAAAAAATGCACACGCTTGTTTTGTTTCTTGCATGTCACGAATGCAAGCTGTGGAATAATCAACCACACATATTTATTAGATTAAGTTATATTCATATTATATTAACACAAGTTATTATTTAAATTAAATTATCTTTTATATAGAAAAAAATTATGAATTTTGTTAGGTAGACAATAATTTTTATAAATAATATAAATAATAGATTCCAAAATTAATCTAATAAAATAAAAAAATACTCTACTTTTAAATTATCTTTTAAATTCTAATATTAGAATAACTATCTTCACAGCTAATAAATTAAATATATGATATATTTTTTATTTACATTATTTAATATTCTTATTCTCTACCTATATTTTTCCAAAACTTATATATGTAGTAGACCATATAAACTATTAACAAAGTTTTGTATATTTAATTAAATAATATATTGATTTAATTTATAAAATAAATAAAATTAATTTCAACTTATTTTAACTCTATCTAATTCATAAAATTACATACGGATAATTTCATTTAGAGTTGGGATAATTTTAGTGTTCGAGTTTTTCGTGTTAAATAACATGAAAAACAAAATAATTTTACTTTTACATCTTAAAAATTAAAATATAATTAAGAGTAATTTAAATATATTATTATTAGAAATTTTTTAATTAATAAAGAGAAAAATATTGGAATAAGTATCAACATCATTTTTATAGATTAGTACTATAATTGATCAGAATTCAATAATAATTTTTCTTGAAAAAAAAATTTGAATGACATCTCCGACTTGGTTTGCGTTTGGGAGCCGTCATTCGACTTGTGTGTATGAAGGAAGGAATGGAGGGTGGTACCTGCAAAGACACTCCGATGCCTAAATCAACAAAGGGTTTAGCAAGTTTAGAGAGTATTGGAATTTAGAGATACCTGAGGGGTGTTAGTGTATTTATAGTATTGAACCAATAACTACCGTTGAAGTAGTTCCATATTTTTAGGTGGATAACCGTCCTTTTATCTTAAGATAATTGAGATATGGCTCATGGAAATAGGTTGATAGATTTTAGGGATAGTCTGCCAACTATCCCGCAAGCCCGACTTCTAAGAAAAGGAGTCTGAATTCGACCTCTTTCAACGAGGTCAGTGGGAAGCGAAGACCAATCTTTGAATTAGACCTTTTGATAAATTTGGGCCCGAACCATAGCATTGAATCAGGGTATAAACACTAATATTAACTTTATCCATTTTTTAAAAAAAAATAATTTATTTTTTACAAAAATATTCTTAGCAAAAATTTTATTTTTTGTCATTAAATTTTACTTACCAAAATACCTTTTAATAAATTATTTTTTATTGATTAAATTGTATTTTACTAAAATATTTTAAAAAAAAAGTTTAATAATTAAATTATTTTTTCTAAGATATCCTTCAATAATTTTTTAGTTATTAAATTATGATTTTACCAAAATATTTATTAACAATTATTTTTATATTTTACTATTAATTTTTCAATATCAATATATATTAATTGTTATATATATTAATAATAGTAAGATTTTTTATTTAATATTAAAATAATATATATTAATATAAAAAAATTAATAGTAAAATATAAAAATAATTGTTAACGAAAATTTTAATAAAATCATAATTTGATAATTAAAAAATTATTGAAGAATATTTTAGAAAAAATAATTTAATTATTAAATTTTTTATAAATATTTTAATAAAAATATAATTTAATTAATAAAAAATAATTTATAAAAAAATATTTTTGTAAAAAATAATTTATTTATTTTTAAAATATATAAAAAAAGAGAACGTATATTTTATAAATAAAGAGAAGAAAATTATTATTTTAGTATTTTTTTAAGAAAAAGAAGTAGAATTTTTTTTAAAATAAACTAAAATAATGAAAAGAAAAACCCATAGCAATAAGACTCTAATAATTATTGACTTATTATACTATTGTACATGTTATTTTTGAAAGCATTGGCATAATTTATTATTTATTATTTACTGGGTTGAATAGCTAGGACCATTAGCTAAAACTTAGTCAAATTTGGCGACCTCATTTCTTAATTCGGTCAATGTTTATTAGTTAATTTGTCGTGCTCTCGGTTCTTAATCCGGGACGCGCTTCTCGTCCTTTTTTATTCAATGCTCTATAATAAATTACTATCTGCAGTTACAAAATAAAGAGAATTTTATCACTATTTAGAGAATAAAATGCCCAATGAGCAAAAGATAGTAAATTTATCACTATTTTCTATTAATTATAGTATATGAAATTAAAAATTAAAATTAGTTATTTGTATAGAAATATATACAGAGCACATATTCATATTGATTAATGATAATAAAATTTTATAAATAATATAATTATACTTAACTTATATTATAATTAAATTTTACATATAATATATTTAAATTAAATTTATGTTTATATTTAAAATATGAATAAAATGTATAAAAAATGATGGCGGTGACTGACGATCGATTTGTGTTAACGAAAATTTTTTTTAACTATTGTGAGAAAATTTAATTATTATTCTACCGTCAAAAAATTAATTATTGTATAGTAAAAAATTTAAAGATAAATACTCAAATTTAATTTAAAAAATATCAGATTAAACAATTTTTTTTGTAATTAAAATAAATTAAAAAAAAACAAAACAAACAAAACAAGAAATTGCTTAAAAATTAAACAATTTGATATTTAACAAACTTTTATTACTTTAAAATTGTTCAGAGAAAAAGGTTAAATTATCTATTTTTTAAAATTTAATTATAGCGATTGAGGGCTCTATCTAACTGCTTCCAAAATTGAAGGGCGTTAGGGGCCGCTTCGACGCGTGCTCGTTAACCTCCACTGAACAGGAATTGTGGTGGTTTTTGGTGCTTCAGACAATTTGCTGAAGAAAGTGGTTTTCAATTGTCAATACAAAATAATCATAATTGACTAATATATAATTGCAACTGAGGAAGCAAGAATCTTTAATTGAAAATCCCATCTCAGCCTTGTCCCCTCTTTATGTCTATCTTTACTGATTGGGAAGACAGTAAATTTTTCATATTGTTGTTTTCTCTAGAGGATACCAATCTTGTGTACATCAGTTTCTGTCTGAATAATGTTTGTTAATTTCATCATGTTTTAATTTTAGGTTTAATTATTCTATTGGTCCTTATAGTTTTACGAAATTTTTAATTAAGTCTTTATATTTTTTTTAATTGAGCCCTTTACCAAATTTTTTGAATTGGATCTTTATACTTTTTTTTTTTATTTGAGTCCCTATACCAATGTTTTTAATTGAGTTCTTATACAATTAAACTAATTATTATCAAGAGGAATTTAATTGAAACAAAAATTTAATGCAGAAATCAAATTAAAAGAAAAAAAAGTATATACACCTAATTAAAAATTTCGCAAAACTATAAAAACTAATAGAATAATTAAATCTTTAATTTTTAGTCTCAAGTAAATAAATAAGAACGACCAAGTATCATAGTTGTAATAACTGGACTAGATCGGTCGGTTCAATAAAAAAAATCAGTAAATTGGATTTTCAACTGATCTGATTTAGTCTCTAAACTGTTTAAAATTAAGAATCGATAAAATTGGTCAAAACTAATAAAACTCGATGAAAAATTAGTCCAATCAAATCACTCAAAAGAAAATTTTTTAAATTGATGAACATATGGTTCCAAACACACTATATTATTCTTTATTATTTTATTTGTTAATTATTAATTATATAGTAAAATAATATTTTTAGATATTATTTTAATTTTATATTTATTATATTTAAATTAATAAATTTTTATTATTCATAATTATTAATATAAATGTTATTAAACATGTATAAATACAAAAATATAAAACATTTCTATTAATTATAATATAATTTTTTTTAATTATATGATATTTTTTAATATTATTTTTTAATAAATATATATAATATATAAAAATATAATAAATATAAATTAATTAGTTCGTTATTAAAATAAAACTAATTATTTTAATATAAAAAATAAAATTAAAATTTTTTTATTATGATAAAAAAATTTAGAATTTTATATTTATTTAATAATAATTAAATTATAATTTATTGATTATAATTTGTTAAAATTTGATTGTTTTTAAATATTAGTGAAAATATGTATTTTAAATTTTAATTTTAAGTTTTTGATTATTTTTTATTTTTTATTTGCGTGAGATCGATTTTACCGGTTCAATGAGTAATTCATTGGTTGAATTAATAAATGAATGAACTAATAATCAGATTGGTTCGATCATCAATTCGATTCCGACAACTATACCAAGTATAATATATATTTAATAAATAAAAAATTAAATCAATAAATAAGGACAAAATTTAAACAGATTCCATCAGTACGACAAAATTAGACCACGATTAAAAGATTAGAGGCAGAATTTTAAACGCTTTAAATATTAATAACAAAGTTGAAAAAAATCCCCAAACGCTGGGTGATGGAAACACTAATAATTTAGGATTTTATGAACTTTTCTGATTGTGTTCAAATATGATACATAATATAACTTTTATGTATATAAAAAATAATTTTAGTTTGCTGATCATATGATACGTAATTATATATATATATATATATATATATATATATATATATATATATATATATATATATATATATTTACACTACACATCAATTATATAAATTTATATTGGAAACTTTCATACTAAAATGTATTCAATAATAACAAATATGAGGTTAGTTAAGATTGTCAAAAATATCTCCTCTAAAAAATTTAATTAAATTGATAGAAGAAATATATAAATAATTATATCTTTAACAAATTAAAGATGATAATTATTTAATGTTTAAACTAAAAGATTATGAATTCAAATCATAAATATTACAAAACATATTTTTATAAATTATATATGATAAAAAGTATTTTAAGAAAAAAATTGTACAATAAATTTCTTTTATATCCTCATTATTTATAGTAAAAGTATAAATGTTATTTAAATAATTTACACTAATGAATGTTCTAGTTTATTTAAAAGGTTTATTATAGTTTCGTAAAATTTTCAATTAGGTCCCTATATTTTATTTTTAATTGGGTCTCTGCACCAAAATTTTTTTTTAATTAGGTCCCTCTTGGTAATAATTGGCTTAATTGTATAGGGATCTAACTAAAAAAAAAATTGGTGCAGAGACTCAAATAAAAGGAAAAAAAAGTGTAGAGACTCAATTGAAAAAAAATTTGGTACAGAGACCCAATTAAAAGGAAAAAAAGTATAAGGACCTAACTGAAAATTTTGCGAAACTATAAGAACCAACAGAGTAATTAAACCTGTTTAAAAATATATAATTAGTTAATTTTTCTATTAATAACCTTAATTGTTAAAAGAAAGTAAAAAGTAACCAAAATAAAGAACAAATATAAAAAAAATTAAAAATTTATTACAGATATTTTATTTTTTTTTATGACTTTTATACCATTAGTTTGATCACTCTAAAATCAATACTGATAATTAATTAGTATATATCTAATAAAATTCTAATAAACTATGTTACATATACATTAATAATCAACTATCTATTATATATATATATATATATATATATATATATATATATATAAAAGATGAACTAAATAACATATGTATTATAGGTACATATTGACACGAGAATAATTTATGATAAAAAAAATTTGTGTGAAAAAAATGAAGAGTATTGTTACGGATCGGGCCCGCAGATGCTACATCTGGAATAATCCTTGAATCCGGTTATCCGGATCCGAACCACATCACCGTTTCAGAAGGCCCGAAATCGGCCAACTGAAACTTCTAACCAACTTTCGAATTCAAACGTCTCCCTTATCTTAGCCAAATAAGATAAGATAAGATATTCACCATCACCTATAAATAGAGGATCCAGGTCCCTCCAGGTATTCATTCATTACACACACATCTTACTCCTCTTAGATCCATTCTGACTTGAGCATCGGAGTGTCTTTGCAGGTACCACCCCCTATTGCTCCAGTCAAGTAATCCGACATCCGCCTCGACCGACAAGTTCCCGATCCACCTCTCAACCCGTGCAGAAGACATCCTGTACATTGGCGCCGTCTATAGGGAAAGGGCCGACGAGGTCGACGCCCCATGTTTTGAAGGGCCGTTCTGCCGTTATGACGTTGAGCTGGTGTGGGGCCGCTTGGTGGAGGTCGGCATGTATTTGGCATTTGCTGCAGTTTTTCACCATTTGCATGGAGTCCCTGATAATTAAGGGCCAGAAGTATCCAGCCCGGATGACTTTCTGGACTAGGGTTTTACCCCCAATGTGATGGCCGCAACAGCCTTCATGGATTTCGCGGAGTATGTACTTCGTGTCCCCGATCTCGACGCACTTGAGTAGGGGCTGCGAGAATCCTCGTTTGTACAGTTGTCCTGTCACGATGGTGTAATTGGAGGCTTCCCTTTTTATTCGTTTTGCTTCTTTAGGGTCCTTGAGTAGCGCTCCGTTGAGGAGGTATTGTAGGATAAGGGAGGTCTATGATTCCGGGTCGGAGATTGGTAGGGCGATGTTGGTTGTGGTTGATACGGATGGTGTTCTGACGACTTCCTGGATTAGCGATCGGTTACCTTGTCCTGGCTTGGTGCTGGCCAGTTTCGAGAGTTAGTCTGCCCTTACATTTCGTTCCCTAGGGACGTGTTGTATGGTCACACGATCGAATTCTTCTTTTAGCTTGTTTACTTTGGTGAGGTATTATTGGAGCAAGGGGTCTCGTGTTTGGTAGTCTCCGTTGACTTGGGAGCTGACTACCTGTGAGTCGCTGCATACCTCCAGGATTTTGGCCCCGATCTCTCTGGCTAAAGTTAAGCCGGCCAAGAAGGCCTCATACTCTGCTTGGTTGTTGGAGACCGAGAACTTGTATTGAACAGATTGTTCGATTACGATCCCGTTTTGGCTTTCGAGTATCACTCCGGCTCCTCCAGAAGTGGTGTTGGACGAGCCGTCTACGTGCAGCTTCCAGGTTTCGATGGCGAGGTTTCCTGGAGTCATCTCGGCGATGAAGTCCGCTAGGGCCCGTGCTTTGATCGCGGTCTGGGTTTCGAACGTTATTTGGAACTAGCATAGTTCAATGGACCATGCTACCATTCTTCCTGCTAGGTCAGGCTTATGCAGAACATGTCTGACCGCTTGGTCATCTCGGACTATAATGGGGTGAGCCTGGAAGTATTGGTGAAGGCATAGGGAAGCCGTGAGGAGTGCGAAGGCCAGTTTCTCAAGGCGGGAGTAGCGTGATTCCATGTCTTGGAAGACTTTGCTAACGAAGTAGATGGGTCGCTGGGCTTTATTTTTGTCTTCTCAGACAAGTGACGTGGCCAGTGCTTCTTCCGGTGTGGATAGGTCCAGGTATAAGACCTCGCCAGTCTGGGGTTTGGCGAGAATGGGGGGTTCCGCCAATACCGCTTTGAAGTGTTGGAATGCCTTTTTGCACTCTGTGTCCCATTTGAAGGGGGTTCCTTTCTTCATAAGTTTGAAGAATGGGATTGCTTTCTGGGCTGATGCGCCGAGAAAATGGGATAGGGCGGTCAGTAGGCCGGTCAATTTCTGAATGTCTTTGAGGTTTTTTGGACTTGCCATTTCGAGTAGGGCTTTACACTTCTCGGGGTTTGTCTCTACCCCGCGTTGTGTGATCATGAACCCTATGAATTTTTCTGCTTCCATCCCGAATGCGCATTTTGTCGGCTTAAGGCACATTTGGTGTTTCTTCAAGGTATTCATTACGAGCTTGAGGTCGCTAATGAGTTGTTCGCCGGATACAGTCTTCGCGAGCATGTCATCTATGTAAACTTCTAGCTTGTTCCCGGACAGGCCTTGGAAAATTTTGTTGACGAGCCTTTGGTAAGTGTCTCCGGCGTTTTTAAGGCCGAAAGGTATGACTGTGTAGCAGTATGTGCCGTCGGGAGTGATGAAGTCCGTCTTCTCTTCGTCTAGTCGGTGCATGGGTATCTGGTTATACTGGAATACGCGTCCATGAAGTTGAGGTATTGGTGGCTGGATGCAACGTCCACCAACCCGTCGATATTTGGCAGGGGGAAGGCGTCCTTTGGACAGGCTTTGTTTAAGTCCGTGTAGTCAACGCACATCCGCCACTTCCCATTAGCTTTTTTGACGAGTACGACGTTAGCCAGCCAGGTAACGTAAGGCAATTCCCTGATGAAGCCTGCTTCGAGGAGGGCTTTGACCTGTTTCTTGAGCTTGGAAGCTCGGTCGGGGGACATTTTTTGTCTTCTCTGTGCCACAGGCTTGG
The DNA here is from genome assembly GCF_003086295.3 of Arachis hypogaea. NCBI lineage: Eukaryota > Viridiplantae > Streptophyta > Magnoliopsida > Fabales > Fabaceae > Arachis > Arachis hypogaea. The sequence goes on along the minus strand of NC_092044.1, from coordinate 6,328,470 downwards.
CCTTGGGGTCAACGACTAGTCGATGGGACATTAGGTTGGGGTCAATTCCTGGCATGTCTGCGGGCGTAAATGCGAACAAGTCTCTATTTCGTCGTAGGAGACGTGAGAGATTTTCCTTGAGATCGTATGGGAGGTTCCGGTTGATGAAGGTATATTCTTCTTTGGTCTGCCCTATTTGTAGTTTCTCCATGTCCCCCTTTGGTTCCGGTCTGGGTTGTCCATCTTGTCAGGCATCCAGGTCGGCTAAGAATATGCTGGCCGCGTCACGGGATCTCTTCCGTAGGGCCAGGCTAGTGTTGTCGCATTCTCCTGCGATTTTCTGATCTCCGTGGATTGTCCCGATGGAGCCGTCTTCTACGGTGAACTTCATGAGGAAGAATTTGTGAAGATGACGGCAGAGAGGTCGTTGATTGTTTTTCTTCCAAGGATTACGTTGTAGGCGGTGGAATCCTTAAGGGCCACGAACTCGGATAGGATTGTTTTCCTTTGATCTCTTGTCCCTATGGTGAGGAGGAGGACAATGGAGCCATCTGGTTTGAGGAAGTTATCTCCGAGTCCGGTGACTCCGTTGCGGTGTGTTTGGAGGTTGTCATGGCGGAGCCCGAGCTTGTGGAAGGCTCTTCTAAAGAGGATGTTGGAGTTTGCTCCCGTGTCCACCAGTATTCTTCTGACTAGCCCAGTTCCGATCTTTGCCGAAATGATGAAAGGGGCGTCTTCAGCCAAGGTGTCGTGCTGGCAGTCCTCGAGGGAGAATGTTATTGTTTTATTAGTGGTGGCAGTTGGGTTTAGGTTCTTGACTGCCAAGATCTTGAGATCTTTTTTGAGTAGTGCTGATTTTGATTTTCCCGGGGTGTCTTTACCCGTGATGACGTTCACGACGATGGTCGGGTCTATCTCTGGGCTTTCCCTGGTGGCTTGTCTCTGAGTCCTCGGATTACGTCTTTCTCTTTCTGGTGATCTTTCTCTTTCTGCGCATTTTAGTTCCCTGATAATTTTGGTGAACTCGGGGAGCTTGGCGTCTCATATGGCTTGCTCGAGGGCGTCTTTTAGGTCAAAACAGTCTTGTGTCCTATGTCCGTATCCTCAGTGGTAGTCCCAGTACAGGGTCTTGTTGCCGCCCGTTCTTTTCTTGAGCTGTCGGGCCTTCGAGAGAATACCTCAATCTGCTATTTAGTGGTATATCTCAGTGATCGGGGCCGTCAGAGGTGCGTAGTTAGAGAATTTTCCGACTCTGGGGGGTCGGTTTACGTTTGCTAGTTTGGGATGTTCCCTCGGGTTTTCTCTCGGTGGGAGGTTTTGTCGAGGTCCTGTGCTGCCGTGTTGTGTGCTGTCATTCTGCCGTTTATTGGCGGCTATGACCTGGCTTACCTCCTCGTAGTTTATGTACTCCTTTGCGATGCTCTGGAACTTGTGCATGGTCCACACTGGTCTGGTAGTGAGGTGTTTTTGGAAGTCTTCATTCATGAGCCCATTAGTTAGGCAAAGGCTCATGACTGAGTCTGTGAGTCCGTCGACCGTTAAGCACTCGTCATTGAAGTGATCGAGGTATTTTCTTGTTGACTCATCCTGTCTCTGGGTGACTCCCAACAAGCTGATGGGGTGTTTGGCTTTTGTGATTCTGGTGGTGAATTGGGCCATGAATTTTCGCGAGATATCGTGGAAACCAGTTATAGATCCGATAGGAAGGGCGTTGAGCCATTTGATTGCGGACCCAGCTAGGGTTACCGGGAAGGCCCTACATCAGACCGCGTCAGCGGCCTCTTCCAGGTTCATCCTGACCTCGAAAGTTGTTAGGTTTTCCTGGGGATCCTTGGTTCCGTCGTACTTCATATCTGTGGGTTTGTCGAAGCCTTTAGGGAGTTTTGCTTTCAGGATTCTTTCAGTAAAGGGAGTAGCTCCCAATATCACGTGATCGTTTCTTGTGCGTTTGGCTTTTCGGTGTCGTCGGTCATCGTTCGTGTTGTGTTGATGAGCTGGGTCGCGGGAGACGCTGCAGTTGTACCTCTTGCTGTGTCACCGTTCTGGCGACCTGCCGTGTCCATGGTCACGGGAGACGCTGCGATTGTATCTCTTGGTATGTCGCCCTTCTGGGGACCTGCCGTTCCTGATTTCATGGCGAGATCTTGATCTGGAGGTTGCGTGACTTCCATTCTCGGCATTGTGCTTTTCCTTGTTCGCAACTCGGCCATCGAGCTCTTGTACTCAGAGACAGAGGTCTTGTATGATCTGAGTTGCTTTTTCTCCCGGGTTTTCGGGTGTCGTTCCTCGACGATGACGGGGCTCTTTTCTTTGTTATGCACTGGAGTGGACTGGCGAATAGCGATTACTATCCTTCCGTGGGGTGTAGCTTCTTGGTGTTCGGGAGTCGGGTTCCTCGTTCGGGAGTTATCGTGGTGGCTCGGGAATTGCTCTTCGAGTTCGTTTGTCATTCCGTCCCAACGTTGTAAGTTCCCCACAGATGGAAGCTCGAGGTATTCACACACAAGCTCAAAAGAACAAATAGTCGCCCAGCTGTTCGGATGGAGCTGAGACGACGGCACAGAACACCGACTTAGCAACTGCTGAACAAAGGGTGAAAAGGGGAACCGAACGCCGAGACGAGTGAACATCGATTCATAGACCCACATCCAGTTAGGAACGGTCGGGGAATCGAGGTTCAAATAACAAACCCTCTCATCGGCATCGGGGAGGGCAAGCTCATATTGACGCTCAGCATCGCCACCCCCACAAATCGCTCCCTGATCACAGAGCCTCTGGAGATCCGCATCCGTCATCCGCGACAGAACCCCACAAACATCGCTAGTCACCCATGCGTAACGGAGGAAACACCCCAAGAGGGAGCTACTGGAGTACCCACACCCTCATTTCTCAGACGATTCATACCTAAAACAGGGAGGAGCACCACCGTCAGCCTACCAAGACTACGCAAAAACAAGAAAAACTAGCCAAAAACTTACTACTCACTACAATCCACGCAGCGGTGCTCAACCCCTCTAACAAACAAAACCACTACCCAAAACGCAGCACAAGAAAGCAGCAGTAGAAACAATACACAAGGAAAGCAAGTAACAAAGCAAAGGAGGAAAGAACACTAACCTGATAATCCAAATGAAAAGCCTGAAAAGCGCTGAAACAAGGAGCAGAAGCACAACAGCAGAACCTTGATGGCAACGCACGACAGTAACAAAGCAGGGAAAAACCAGAGCAAGAGAAGAGAGAGATCCACAAAGGAGAGGAAAAAAGAACTGAGAAAATGAAACAAAGGAGGGAACAAAAAGCAAAAAAACTAAAATAGTTTCAAAACGAGGAATAGACAAAAATAGCCCTAGAAGAAAGCAAAGGCATGAAAGGACAAACTTGGAAGGCAACCCAAACGTCCCCTCACAATAAAGGCCCCTCTTCGAAAAGCGCAACTGACAGCACACCTTAAATGAAACAGGCACAGGAATATGGAAAGCTCACATCAACCAAAGACACGAACTCTGAAGATGGCGAACCCTAGCCAAACCAAGCACTCAGATCCGACGTGCCGACCTCCCGCAACAAACAGGCCCATCAACCGGAAGACCTATGTCGACAAGCCGAGGAAAAACGCAAACGATAAGAACCATGTCCTCCAGCGACGGTGACCGACTTCACTCGCTCTCTCGTTGCGGGGGCAACTGTATGGATCGGACCCGCAGATGCTACACCCGGAATAACCCCCGAACCCGGTTACCCGGGTCCAAACCACATCACCCTTCCAGAAGGCTCGAAATCAGTCCACTGAAACTCCTAACCAACTTTCGAATTCAAATGTCTCCCTTATTTTAGCCAAATAGGATAAGATAAGATAAGATATTCACCATCACCTATAAATAGAGGACCCAGGTCCCTCTAGGTATTCATTCATTACACACACATCTTACTCCTCTTAGATCCATTCTGACTTCAGCGTCGGAGTGTCTTTGCAAGTACTACCCACTATTGCTCCAGTCAAGTAATCCGGCATCCGCCTCAACCGACAAGTTTTCGATCCACCTTTCAACCCGTACAAAAAACATCCTATACAAGTATATAATCAACTTTAAAAAATTAATAAAAATAAATCACACATTCTCTTAGATAGATATCTAACTATTTATTAAAAAAAATCATCCCTTTATTTTTTCCCTCTCTACTATAGCATATTCAAGACATAAAACTAAATTTAGTTATTGATTTATTGTATATACATAATATTTTTTATTTTAAATTCATATTTATATTTAGAATTAGATAGAATATTTAATTAATAAGACGTATATTAGATAATTATCAGAATTTATTATTTTTAGTCAACAGTTCATCATTAATATTTATTAAACTAAGAAAATTAAGTTAATAAAAAATAATAGAGACTATTAAAATTTATTATTTTAATTTTGATTATTATATTACTTATAAATTATCAACTTAATTCATTTAGTCTAATAATTAAATAATATAATTTATTTTATATTTTTAAATATTAATCTACTGCTAACTGATGGCTTTCTAATATTTTTCTTAAATTAATACCTAAAAATAATAATAAAAAAAATAAATTTTAATGACCTTAACATTTTTCGATTATTAATAATGCAAATTTATAGTTGTTAATTAACGACAATAATATAGTGTTCCACTTAGTAAGTTTATGCATGACAATCACTTTATTAAGGCGCCAAACCAAATCATGTATTATATATACATGAAACCAAGAGGGTTTCTGCTACTACAACAACCAAACCACACTGAACCAGACACAAACAAAAACAAAAAGAAAAATGGCCTTTTCTGATGTTTATTCTCCTCCTACACCTCCACCTCCACCTCTCACGAAATACGATGTTTTTATCAGCTTCAACGGTAAAGACACTCGTAATGGCTTCACCAGCCACCTTCACTCTGCTCTGTGCAGAAACCAGATCGAAACATTCATAGATTATAGAATTGAGAAAGGTGGTGAGATCTGGGAAGAACTCGTGCAAGCCATAAGAGACTCGTCGGTGTATCTGGTCATCTTCTCAGAGCACTATGCGTCTTCAAAGTGGTGCTTGCGGGAGCTTGCTGAGATCATAGAACTCACAAACATGGTGGAAAAGGGACACCACCATATTATTCCTGTGTTCTACAGGATTGAACCCACGCATGTTCGGAAGCAGACGGGAAGCTACTACAGTGTGTTCGCAGAGTATGACAGAAATTTGGATTATCGCCTTGTGCGCCAGTGGAGGAAGGCACTCTTCCATGCAGCCAATATCTCAGGATTCGAATATAACCATCACCATAGCAGGTAAAAATGTAAAACAACTTCACTGTAATCAGGATCTTTCTGTTTTAACTTTTAATTTATGTTTAAAGAAAAGTGTTAGGACAGCAAATTTTGTTATTTGTATTCATTATATTATTAATGTTTTTAATAGTGTGAGAGCAAATTTAATAGTGTAAAATTATTTATTTTTCGTTTGATGGTTAAGTGCTAACCAGATTTTAATAAAAAGAGTAAAAGACTGATCTCCTAAACTTTTTCTATTGAAAATTAGCAAGCTAATTTTTAAAATTAATATCACTAATCTTTTGAAATTATTTTTTTATTTTGAATTTTAAATTCTAAATTCTAATTCTATAACAATGTTATATGATTACTATAATTTATTATTTTTAATCAACAGTTAGTCATTAATATTTAAAAATATTGAGTAAACATATAATAGATAAAGATAAATTCTATCAAATTATCTTTAAAATAAATGATAATAAATTACTTCTTGTGGTGGTTAATCATAATTTTTTTTTTATTCATAGTGTTGGTGATGATCATGATCAAAATTATTATAGTGACAAAAAGAATTATGAATGGTACATTTTATATTCGAAAATTGAGTGATAATAATTTTAATGAATATAAGATTGTGTTTTGTCTCACAATATTGTCATTGTTATTAGATGATTATAAATATATTGAAAAGTACAACGAACAATGATATTCATATAAAACATTTAATTCTCAAGATAAAGATCCCTTTCAAGTTTTTTTTTTTTTAGAGTGGGTTATAAATTAAATTACTATTAGTGTGAATTTTTTATTATTATATTACATGATGAATTAATCAAAGTATGTAAAAAAAACTTAATAAAAATAATGGTAAAAAAGAAGAGAACATTAATTTGCATAGGACATAAAATTGGAGAGATTTAAGAAGTTCTCTAGGAGGAATAGAGAAGATTGTTGAAAATAATAAAAAAAAAGAATTATCGCAGAAAGAGTTTTAAATTTTAGTTTTTATACTTCTTGGATTTTTTTTAAATATTTTATTTTATGGTTGGAACTAATTAATAAGTGTATATATAATATGGAAAAAAATATGAGATTCCTATAATAATTTTATAATTTGTAAAAAAAAGTTATAATATAATTAATTAATTTGTTAGGTTATCAAAATTTAGATTAAATTAATAATTAAAATTAATTATATGATAAATTGATTAATTTTATCTAATAATTATTAGATATATATGATAAAATGATAATTTATGCTTTATTTTAAAAAGAATTGGAATTTACCCCTTAAAATTTTTTCTTAACTAGTAAAAAAAATAGAATAAATTAATGCCAATTTTTATATTCCAACATTTACATATTCCATCTTTATTATTGTTATTTGCATTCATGTTTGGTTTTGTTACGTAAAGATATCATCGTTGGAATATTTCTTTAATTATATAGTATATACGATTAATATAAGAAGCTTTTGATATGTTCCCACCATTGAAATAGACCTACAATAATATATTTAGAAAAAGTATAGGGCCAGCAACTTTGTTAAATTCTGTCTAGTATATAACCAGCAAAGAAAAGTGAGTCATTAGATAAAATTTTATACTAATTTTACACCATTAAAATTATTATTAATGACTATTTAATGGTTATAAATCACAAAAATAATTGACCCTAACATTCCTCATATATTTATATAATATATCCAATCCTCCCCTCTACGCATTGGCATATAATCTTTTTAATTAGCGTAATTATAAACGTAAGCACGCATATACACATCAAATATTAAATATATACTACTTGATGGATACAACCATGGCTTGTACTCTTTTTAATTAGCCGTGTGTGTTTATGCCATCAGTTTCACCATTTTCCTAAAATTGATGTTCTAATAGATTTGCATTTCCAATGCGAGTGTTAAGATATATATTTTTTTAATTTTATAAAATGATACAATAATATCTGTAGAATTATATGTTATAAATAATTATTTAAAATAAAAAATAAAATTTACTTTTTCAATACTTAATTTTATATAAATTTAAATTTTATATTATTTATAATTATACAAAGGACAAAATATTATTGTTTTTCTATCAAGTTGATATTTCTTTAAAACGAAACCGTTTTCATTTTATTTATCAAATTTAATGTAAGTTGCAATTTTAAATGAGTTTATTTCTTGAAAATATAAAAATTAATATCACCACTAAAAAAATTATTTTTAACATTCATTTATTCTATTTTTAATAATAATAAAAATATTCATTAATAAATTTATCGACAATTAAGCATTAGTCGTTTTATATTTTGTTATTAAAAAAAATTTAACAACAATTATATAATTTTTAATAAAAATTTTTTTAATAATCTCAAGAAAATATAATTACTATTAAAATATATAATAATAATGATAATTACATAATTATTACAAAAATACAACTTAAATATAATACATAGTGGCTATTATATTATTATCGCTAAAAATTTGTCACTTTAAATAATTTTAGTTGCACTGTAATCCAAAAGAACTTTGTTAGAGTTACTCTATCTATAGATAGCAACTATAATTATAATTAGGGGTAGAAACAAGTTAGATCAGGCCAGTTAATTAATCTGAGTCTGACTTGCAGTTTATTATAGGCTTTTTATAAAATATTAGATCTGGCCTGTTATTCAACTTGATCTGTCCTAAAACTTATTAAAAGATCTGATATTTTTTTTTACAAAAATAAAAATATTATTTAAAAATTTATTTTTTAATAAAAATATTTATATGTAATATATCATATTTAATATTTATAAAAAATTTTAATCTTTTAAAATAATTAAAATATAAAAAAATATTAATAATAAAATATAATAAATTTAAAATTTTTCAAAATTTTGTTAATAACAAAAAATTATTTATATATTTAATTATGTTTTAATAGACTCATGCAGGTCTAGTAGATCAATAAGATTAATTAGTAAGTCTAGACCTAATCTATTAATATATTAAGACTTTTAAAAGAGTTTAAATCTATATCTCTTTTATAACAAATTAGACCAAACACAAATCAGACTACAAATCTCTGACAAGTCGTCTAACCTTTTTTCACCCCTAATTACAATTACAAATATTGTAGTTACAGTCGAGGTCAATGCTCATCATCTTGACACTGATTTAAATAATTTGATCACAACATAACTACATTAAAATCATATTAGATTTCATTATAAAAACTAAAAATATTGTATAAATACTAAAAATTAGAAACTAAATTAATTTTACAATTGTGTTCATTTGTTCCATCCATATATGCTCATATATTTTCACTCATTTGTGAGTTCTTTTCCTGAATTGTAGCGTTTTAAACTATTGTTAAATATTTTTGCGGCTTACAAATTTTAAAACTTTTTTTATTTATTTTGTTTTTTAATTTTTCTTTCGGTACACTTTTTCTTTCCAACATCATACTCACTCTTTAAAAGATTGAACAACTTATCCCTCATCTTCTTACTTTGCATTATTATTTTTTATTTATTTATCTTACCTTTCATCTCGATTTTTGTTTTGATTCAATGTGTGGGAGTTTCAAAAAACTGCATCTTGGAGGAAGTTGAAAACAATGTATATTTGCAAGAACTTTTAATTTTTAAAATTTTATTACATATTTGTGGGATTTAAAATCCTATAATAATTAAATTTAAAATGTAACTATTTATTGTTGTGCGTGAAACCCACAAATACAACTAAAATTTCCACAGATGAGTAAAAAATAACGAAGTATGGATCGAACATTGAGTAAAGACTAACGTGGTTAATGTTATTAAATTTGAGGGCTAATTTGATTGTGTGAAAATTTGAAGGACTAATTTACTAACGGATAAAATTTGAAGAACTATATTTTTGGATATATATATATATATATATATATATATATATATATATATATATATATATATATATATATATATATATATTCAGCTTTTATTTATATTTTTATGAGTAAACATTTAAATTACTCTCAAACGAATTTTAGATCAAATACTTTGACCCTCTAAATGAAAGCACAAAAATTTTTAACCACAAAATATAAAAAATTTTGCTACACAAACACTAAAATTCTGGAGCTGGACTTGATTAAACCCGACTTTAATTAGTTCAGGTATTAGTTTTGGAGTTGCGGAATTTAAACCAATCCAATTACTTGATTTGGTTTATATTAATTTTAAAAAATAAAATATAATAATATATATATAACATTATTTTTTTAATTTAAATTATGATATTTATTTAAGTATAATTTTGATGATATATTATTTTTATTTAATTTTTTATTATTATATATTATTTATATAAATTTTTCCATTGTTTATATATTTTTCAATTTTTTTTAAATTTTATTTTCAATCGAATACTCAATTATCCGAACTAATATTAATTTAACTCATATTTAATTGGTTGGGATTAATTTGGAACCACTAATAAAAAATTTTAAATTCGAACCAACTCAAACCATTAAAATTTAATCAATTAATTCTCATTTTTTTTAAACTCGAATAAACTCGACCCGTATATAACTTATTTTTATCATCAAAGTTTTGTGATAAGTAGATTTTAGTAATTTTGGTTAGTAACTAGTCAATATAAATATTAAGTTATTTTTAATAAATAAATTTTATTTATTTATTTATATAAATCTTAATAAATATAAATATAAATAATGTTAATTTATATGTATAAATTTTAATAAATATAAATTATGTATTTTATGAATATAAATTTTTATAAATATAAGTATAAATTATTACTGTTTATTTTATCTCTTTTTTTTTTGTATGTATACATTTTAACTTTTTTTGAGTTAAATTACACATGGTAGGACTGAATCTGACCTCATTGAAGGCATAGTCCAAATGATTGTCCGGAAATTGGATCAGAAATACACAAGTGAACTCAGGAGCCCTTTTATACATGACCAAAATTATGCATCCATTGAATCTGTATTGATCAACTCACAGGAAGTTCGAACCATTGGAATTTGGGGCATGGGCGGCATAGGAAAAACAACTATTGCGGCTGCCATTTTTCAAGAGTTCTCTCCCAAGTATGAAGGTAGTTGTTTCTTGGCCAATGTAAGAGAAGAATCTTCAAGGCATGGCCTCAACTACATTTTCAATAGACTTCTTTCTGAGTTGCTGCAGGAACATGTTCATATTACCACTCCAAAGATTGTGTCTTCTGCTATACTCCGTAGATTGAGGCGTAAGAAAGTTTTCATTGTACTAGATGATGTGAATACTTCTGAGCTTCTAGAAAACTTGCTTGGAGTGGGACAAGATTATCTTGGACTTGGTAGCAAAGTTATTGTTACCACCAGAGATAAGCATGTTCTTCTGAGTAGATCAGTTGATCATATCCATCAAGTCACGGAAATGAATGATGAGAACTCTCTCAAACTGTTCAGCTTGAATGCCTTCAACAGAACCCATCCTCCTGAAAATGAATACTGGGAGCTATCAAAAAGGGCACTTGCTTATGCCAGAGGAAATCCTTTAGCTTTGAAAGTTTTGGGGTCATTTCTTCATTCCAAAAGTGAAAAGGAATGGGACAATGCATTGACAAAACTAAAGAGGATTCCTAATGCAGATATTCAGAAGGTGTTGAGGTTGAGCTTCAATGAATTAGATGATACAGAGAAGGATATATTTCTAGATATTGCATGCTTTTTTAAAGGAGAAGAGAAAGAAAAAGTGATAAGAATATTGAATGAGTGTGGCTTCTTTGCAGATATTGGAATAAGAAACCTTTTAGACAAGGCTCTTATATCAATAGCTACCAATAAAAGCATACAAATGCATGACTTGATACAGGAAATGGGTCACAAAATTGTGTGCGAAGAATCTCTCAAGAATCCTGGAAAGCGTAGCAGAGTGTGGCACCCAGATGAAATTTGCAACATATTAAAAAATGATGAAGTAAGTGAATGACATTTTAATAGAACAAATGTTTTTTTAATAAAATATATAGCCTATATAATAATGAAAAATTAGTTACACTAACATTGATTATTATTATATTTATCTGTCAGGGGTCCGCTACAATTGAAACCATATATTTGGATATGACTGAGCGGACAGAAATATGTATAAGCTCTGATGCACTTAGAAAGATGCCAAAGCTAAGGTTACTTGCTTTTGCTAACAACAATGGCTTTGGACAAAAGAGAGTTGATTATACGTTGAGTCTTCCAACAAATCTGGAGTTGCCTAATAACTTGAGATACATTCAATGGGATGGATGTCCATTAAAATCTCTATCAACCACTTCTTGGCCAAGCAAGCTTGTTGAACTCTCCATGCCGTATAGTGATCTTGAAAAGCTTTGGGATGAGCCCCTGGTAATTTTTTTTCTCAACAATCTTAGGTGTACACAAAAATCAATAATAAGTTATTAATATAAAATATATATTAAAATATAAATACATATTTAAAATATATTAAATTATACATGTATTTATATATAAATATATTGATAATTGATATTAGTGGTTGATTTTGATATATATATATATATATATATATATATATATATATATGTTTTTTTTTCCTTCTAAATTTATCCATGACAATAAGTTTAAGGAAAAATATAAATCTTCTGTTAAATAATATATTAATTAAAATTTATGTGTTTATACAAGAATAATTCTATCTGTTTATTAGAGTTTACAAATTAACTTGCTTGGTCCATTGTATGCTGTTGCAGAATTTTCCAAGTTTGGAGCTAATTTATCTGGCTAGTTCGAAACGAATGATAGAGTGTCCAGATTTGTCCGGTGCTCCAAATCTAAAAGAAGTGTGGGTGAATGGTTGTGACAAATTAACTCATCTTCATCCTTCTATTTTATCTCTTCCAAAGCTTTCAGGGTTATGTGTGTTTCGATGCAAAGAACTTAAGAGCCTTTCTTGCACCACTTGTTCACCATCTCTTAGAGATGTCGTTGCTTATGGTTGCCCAAATCTGCAAGAATTCTCTATCCCAATTTCAAAAGATAATTCTCATATTAATCTGCATTTGAGGTCAACTGCCTTAAACCAACTACCTTCATCAATTGTGCATCTTCAAAATCTTGATAACTTCTCATTTCCAATCAGTGATCTCCTCATGGATCTTCCAGAAAAGTACACCAAACAAATCATGCTTTCAGACCCTAATAATCATGAATCTGACTCAGTGGCCACCTTACGCAGAATACTACCCAGCCCTATGTTCCATTACCTAAAAGAATTGAAATTTGATGGATGTCAAAGTTTAACTGAACTCCCAGACAACATCTCACTGTTATCATCATTGTTGGTGATAAGACTCCACAACACTAATATCATGACCTTTCCAGAAAACATTAAGACTCTTCCGAGACTCAAAATTGTTTTACTTTGTCATTGTGAAAGGTTACAACATGTGCCAGCGCTTCCACCTTCCGTTCATCACTTCAAGGCCTGGGACTGCAAATCTTTGAGGACAGTGTCAAGCTCCACAAGTGAACTAAAAAGACAACACGGTACTACTTTTATATTCGTAAACTGCGTGAATTTGGATGAAGAGTCATGCAATACCATTTTGGAAGATGCCATTGTTAGGATGGACACTAGGGCTAAAACACAACAACTCTCACCAAGATTGGAAGAAAATAGAAATGAAGAGTGCACTGTTGTTGATGATGATGATGGCTTTCTTAGTGAGGATAACGCCAACGTTGGCAAGGTTTGTTATTTCTTGCCAAGTAGAGGCAGTAAACTTGGTGGCTTGTTCCATCGTGGCTCTTCACAAAATTCCATCAGCATTCAACTGCCACAAGGTTCCAATTTCTTTGGCTTCATATTCTACTTGGTTGTTCCACCAATACAACCATGCAATACTGGTGGTGACCTTGACATTAGGTTTGGGTTTGAATGTTACTTGGAAACAAGTTGGGGTCAAAGGACCCATATAGCAAGTTCGTCCTTAATAGAATGGAGCTGCGAATTTTATTATGGATATCAGATGAATCTTTTGTCGGATCATGTGTTATTATGGTATGATTCACAATGCTGTAAGCAGATAATGGAAATAATCAGAGGAAGAAAGGCCATTGATGATGATGACAAGAATGCAAATCTGGAAGTTAAGTTCTTTGCTCGGCTACCAAACAAGGAAGAAGTGGTGATAAAAGAGTGTGGCATCCGTTGGATATACACAAATATGGAGAAGGAATCAAGAGTGTGCAGGTTCAAGAGAAGCAGGCAAGTTTTCGAGTTAGAAGAAAAGGACTTGGAATCTGATGATGAAGGAGAAGAACTAGTTCCTCCAGCAAAGAAATTTAAGAATAGCTTAATGGAAGTTGAATCAGTAGAAAACTTGAGGTAATCTTTTAATTAATTAATTGGTTACTATAACTGAGTGTTAAGCAAATAAGTTTAATTTAATTTATGCATGCTTTAGCCAGCAAGATATGCTAATAATATTTTCCTCTTTAAAACAAAACAAAAAAAAATGAACAGGAAAAAGCTTGAACAACTTTTGCACATTCAATTTGATGGAGGCTTTCGTAGCGCGGAGATCAAACTGGGGTACAATGTGTAGTCCATTTACAATTAGTTCTTATAAGCAATTTCAGTTTAAAGATACATATTTTGATTATATTCCTTTTATTAATAACCTAGGACTGGATATTCTAGCTAATATTGTATCATGTTACTATCTTCTGTTTTTTTATATATATTTTTCCTTCTACCATTTTGTTGATATTGGGTTTTTTTTTTTTATTAACATAGTATTATTGTTCTCTTCATAATAGAAATATAGCAACTGCACATCATTATTGCTGAAGATGGGTAAACTTGAATGCCGAAGAAGAGCTTCCAGTGCCTTCAATAGTTCAGTGCCATCAAAATGGGTTCTTCCCAGTTATTTTTTCTTTTTGGTCTCACTCCTTCTCAATTATATTTCTAAATACTATTCTCTCTTTCTATTTGTTATTTTCTATTTGCGAACACTCAAATAAAAATAAAAATGCTCATTTCATCTTTTGTTAAAGATGTTTTTGTGTTACATTTTAATTGATTTTTATATAATTTATTCGATATTTTTCGTCACATATTATTAAATTCTTTAAAAAATTTTCTTTTCAAAGATAATAAAAAATATTTAAATTGAACTAAAACCAAATAGATAATAGAATAACTATTAGATTTTTTTTTTGAAATTATTTATATAAAAAATATGTCACACTCATCAATTAATATATATATATATATATATATATATATAATTTTTTTAAAGTAAAATTTATCATACGAGTTATATCGATAACAAGCTCAAACCTCTTAAAATTTTTACAAATAAAAAAATAATTAATTTATATTCGTACTATATATAAAATAATTACTATATTATTATTATATTATAAATTAAAATTCACTAATTTAAATTTATTTTCATTTTTAATATAAATATTAGAAATAAATAAAATTTTAGATTTAGTGTAACAAAAATAATGTTTGAAAAAATATGGATTTTTTTATTTTATTTTTGAAAAAAATCCAAAAAAGCACTTATGTTAGAGGCGCGGTTTTTACGAAACAAAATCATCAATCTTGATTTACAAATGCACCTCATATTTTTATAAAATTACGTTTCAATCTCATTTAAATTATATATCTCCATTTTATGAACTGTATAAAAAATCATTAGGGCCAAACAAGTCTTGTTAAAACACAGTATGAATATTGAGCCAATTTAGATTCCAGAAGACATACGGCAAAACCAATTAGTGATGGATTAATTCAAGATGAGTGAAGTGGAAAACAAAACCAAAGGGAATGGAAACTGGCTAGAAACTACTGTTTTGATGTATACGAAATTACGAAGGAGACATTGAGCAATAGATAAGAGCAGAGATATTAAAATATTTCCAATAATTTCAGTCCAGACATCACGTTACTATAATTTATCATTTTAGGTCAATTTATTTAATTAAATTGTTTGGAATCTAAAATTATTAAATTACAATTTTTTTAATATTATATACGTATTTGTAATATTTACATATCTACAAAAATCATTATAAAATGTAAATCTGTAGTTTCTGACGATTTCTTCATCATAATCCATTTTTTTTAGAAAACACAGCAATTTTTAGTCATCACACAAATTTACATTTAATTTTAAAATTATTACACCTGTACCGATTTCGATATATATATATATATATATATATATATATATATATATATATATATATATATATATATTAAAAAATTATATTTTAATAATTTTAAATTCTAAACAATTTAATTAAATAACTTACCATAATTTTATAAAAGCAGACAAACCTAATTTGACCTTCTCCTAAAGCATTATGTTTCTTACCAAAGAGTTTAGTAAATTTTGACCATTGATCCACTCAAAATTTAAATTTTTTTATCTCAATTATTTTATTAAATATAATTTTTTATTATTTAATATTTTCTTTTACATATTTTTTATTAATCCTACTTAAAATCACACTTAATAAAATAAATTGAGAGAAAAAAAAGATTTGAAGATAGCATTTGATTAGGAAGATTAAGACTAAGATTGAAAGACTAAAATTTAGTATTATATTTAATGGTCAGAGATTAAAACTAAAATTTTAGTCTCTTTTTTTTAAATTTTAATCCCTTCAATACTTTCAAAAAGTAAAAATACAAGAGACTAAAATTTTAAAAACAGTGACCAAAATTTAATAATATTTTATATAAAAATATTTTTATTTAATTTTTCAAATTTTAAATCTATCATTCAATTTTTAAAAATAAATTAAATATAATATTATACATAAAATGGAGAAATGGTACTCCTCCATAAAATGGGGAGTAAGGAATCTATGGCCTAAAATATATATTTTACACCAAACACAGTATAAAAATTTAATTCAATCTCATTCTTTCAATCTCTATTTTCCAATTCCAATCTTCCTTCCAAATACAGTCGAAAGTAACCATTCTCGAAAATTTTTAGTCTGTTTTTTCGACCTTTTTCTATGGTTACAGTACAAAGGATTCCCAAAACCATTACCATAGAAAAAAGCCGAAAAAACAGACTAAAATTTTTTTAAAATGGTTACTTTCGACTGTATTTGGAAGGGAGATTGGAATTGGAAAATAGAGATTGAAAGAATGAGATTGAATTAAGTTTTTATATTGTGTTTGATGTAAAATATATATTTTAGGCCATAGATTCCTTACTCCCCATTTTATGGAGGAGTACCATTAACCTATTTAAAAATATTTACAAATTGAACCCCTTTTTATTTTTGAAAAAATTGATAATTAAAATTCTGCCTCCCTAGTTTTGCTTTTTACATCTTTTTCCTTTCCTTTTAATCATAATTCCAGAAATGAGAGAGATGTCTCTGCCAGGACTTTTTTTCTAGTGATTCGTGTTCTTGTTGCTGCAGCTACCACCGTCGCTGTCGCTGCTTGTACGCCACCACTCCTTCTACTACCACGCACCACACCACACTTCCGATCCCTCTGCGTTGTCATGCTTTATCTTTTCCCCTGCGAACTACTCAAGTTTCATTTTAATCATAGTTTCAGAGATGAAAGAGATGTCTCTGCTAGGTCTTCTCCACTAACATTCATGTTCTTGTCACATCTTTATAGTTACCACTGTCATTGTTGCTGCCTGCACTCAGCACCGCAACTACTCCTTCTACTGCCGTCACACCACACTTTCCAGTCCCTCTGCGTTGTTGTGTGCTTCGTCTCTACCCCTGCGAACTACTCAGTTTTCATTTTACTTTATTTTATTTTATTACTTTTTCTATGACAATTTTTGTGTATTTGAAGATTTTTCTGCTGTCTTCGCACCGTAGTGTTTATTTTAAGGGTGGAAAAGAAAATAAAACAACTACTTCACTTCAATGGCAGATTAAGGGTGAAAAAGAAAATGCATTGCCTCAACTGAGCATTGCAATTGGCAACAAGCACAATGATTTTTTCTTTGCAAATTTGTGATTATTAATTGGTGCTGATTGTGTGAAGATTTAAGATCTGACTTGACTTGGAAAATTTTTTCTGAAAAAAAAAAAACCTATTCCTTTGATTTAACCAAACCAACACAATTTGAATAGAAAGTGCAATTTTCCCTTCCCTTTATTTTTTATTGAATCAGAACTTTGCATCATATCATATGTATAATTTTTTCTTAACAATTTTTCTTATCTTGATATGAGGGGAGACATTCTTATACTATTACTAGGTTATAATTTCTAGTATTTTAAATTCATTATAATTACTAGCTATTGATGAGAAATTGGTGGTTAAAATTGAAACAACATAATCATTATGTGCACCATTTAAATATAGCTTCATTATATTACTACTAGAAATGCAAAATTTATGTTTTCATGATTATATCCAGTTGGACTGATCAGCAAAGAGCGGCTGCAGCGAAGGAAGGTTGGGGTTATAGATTAGTGTTCTCAGTGCAGCTGGTAATTTGCCAAATCTATGTTTCTTTCTGTTAGTCGCAACTCTCTTTTTCTCAATCATGATGTTTTGTATGTTTGATCATTTCCTCACAGCTTGGAAGCTTGGAGTATTTCTTGCGGTAGATGCGTCATATCTCGGTGTGCAGCAAATTGGTCGCTATATCCAGAATATCAGGAGTCATTAGGGTTACTATGGTTTGCTTGAACATGAAGTGACTAACCCTTTTTGTTAAACAGTGTTGCTTGTCATGGATGAGAATATAGAAGAGACAGTAGGCTAAGGAAACCAATTTTGTGTTCTGATGACCAACCATTGCAAGAGCCTTATAGCATATCTGTCTTTAGTGGTTTTCAACTTTTCATAGATTTTGAGTTTTTCTCATCTTAATTCTTTTGGTGGCTTGTAAATACAAGTTTGATTGGGAAGTCTTTTTAATTTTGGGTCTCTTGTATGACAAAATGTTGTCATATTAATTTCAGAATTTAATTCAATATGCTATCTCTTAAATCGAGTACAAATTTGTAATAAATTAATCTTTAAGTTGCAGGATTAGAAGATACCGTAAAAAAGAAAATACAATACATGCCTCAAACTGCACAAAAAGAGGTGACTTAGTACATTGCTCATAAGAAAAGGCAGAATTAAATCTAATCATTACCAATTTCTATTTTTTTTAAATATTAAAGATCGATTTCCAAGTATTCTCTTTTCCTTTTGTTGAAATTAAGCACAAATAAATTGAGTCATGAATTAAAACAGGTAAGAATGATTCTGCTTATAACAATCAGTATGTTCCTAAGCTAGTTAAGATCTTTACAAGACCATATCTTTGTTATTTGTTAATACACAAAAGGGGCAGTGCTAAAACAACTAACCAACCAAACCTAAATCTATATATACAAGTTCATCAAGGTTACATAAATGGTAGGTAGATCTTGCCTCTATTTTGTTCCTTGCAAGGGTCCAAATCAATTTGCGAACATCAACCTCAAGACCCCCTCTACCAGCAACTTTAAGATGGCAATCAAGAACCTTAGGATATGCACAAATAAGATGATGTCCTTTCCTGTATTTGGATCAATTCTAGGCTCTGAAGAGTTGTCAATGTATCTTCGGCTTTAATGGCAGTCATATCACTTAGTTCCTGCAGAAACGCAACTTTCTCAGTAACAAGATAACATGCGTTCTATGAAATAAAATTATTATACAGATGCTTACCTTGATGGAAATGTTACCCTTATGCTTTTTCAGAATGTCCAAGAGAACTCTGGTCCAATATCCTGTGTAGCTTAACAGTCCAAAATCTGAAAGGGGTCTTTCTGGCGTGCCAACTTTGTCCCCCTTGGAAAGTTCATATGTTGTTCAATATTTGAAATTAGAATGGATGAAATCTACAAAAATGTGTGTGCGCATCCGTGTGAGAAGGATAGAGGAGGGGGAGAGAGCACTTACAGAAGGCTATTAGAAATTTTTAATAGGATTTCTCGGAATGTTTTTCCTTTATGATAAAAGGTAGTCAATATCAACACCAGTATTATTCTGTAAAGTAAATACGAAGAAATAAGTGCAACAAAACCACAAGGCATAAGTATGGAGGAGAAATAAGATATTTAAATTAAAACAATGTCCGATGTCAAGTTTCACCAATTACAAAGCATCACAGGCTTCTCAGAAGAGATGAAAGAATTGGGCTAGCAAATTAAAAAATATAAATACTGAAATATCTCATGCCAACCTGAAATGATTAGAGCCAAGTATTATTTACCTTAGAGAAATAGCCAACCATGTGGCATCCTAGATCATCACATTCACACAAAATATAGAACAGAAATAGGTCTACATCATAATAGAGGGTCTTTTGATCAAGAAACAACTTTGCCAAATAACACAGATTCTGGCCATAAACCTTGTTCTTCTTCCCGTCATTAAAAGTAATCACAACGTTGCAAGAAATAAGGAATTGAGTTTGGATATAAAAAATATCAATCATAGTGGCCTAGGATAAAACTTACCATAGGAAGAGAAAAATGAATAGATGATAAACTTATATTAATAATAACAAAAAATATTACTGTAAATATACCTCAAACATTGACATGGTATCACTTCTGTATATTTCATCACCAGGGGGATGCTTAAGATCACATTTTCTCTGCACGAACAGGAACCAATGTTGTTACATGGGCTCAAAAAGGCATATAAATTATACGTATGATATGATGCAAAGTTCTGATTCAATCAAAAACAAAAGAAAGAAAAAATTGCACTTCCTATTCGAATTGTGTTGGTTTGGTTAAATCAAAGGGACAAGTTTTTTTCCAGAATAAAATTTTCAAGTCAAGTCAGATTCGAAATCTTCACACAATCAGACACCAATTAATAATCACAAATTTGCAAAGAAAAATTCATTGTGCTTGTTGCCAATTGCAATGTTCAGTTAAGTCAATGCATTTTCTTTTCCACACTTAAATCTGCCATTGAAGTGAAGTAATTGTTTTATTTTCTTTTCCACCCTTAAAATAAACACTGCGGTGCGAAGACAGCAGAAAAATCTCCAAATAGGGGTGTCCATGGATCGGATCCGATCCACATATTCGCGGTGTTTATCCGAATTCGATCCGAAAACTGCGGATATGGATCTGATCCGCAAGGCTTTCGGATCGGATCCGCACACTAATCGAATCGGATTGCGGATTTTGTGTTGGTATCCGCATATCCGATCCGCATATCGGCGTATCGGCAAAATTAAAGAAATAAATAAATAAATATTATTTTTATGTTTTATTTCAATTAATAATTATCATATATGTTATATTATTTTAATTTATTATTTAAGAAAAGTATGTTTAATATTATTTTAAGAGTAAACATATTTAAAAGAATAGAAAAATGAATTTTATTGATATTTTTTTAATAAAAATAAGCCTTTAAAAATATTTTAATTGTTTTGCGGATCGAATCGGATCGGATCCAACCTTAAAAGCTGCGGATATTGGATCCGATTCGATCCGATGATTTTAATGCAGATCAGATCGAATTTTTTGCCATATCCGATCCGATCCGATCCGCGGGCACCCCTATCTCCAAATACACAAAAATTGTCATAGAAAAAGTAATAAAACAAAATAAAGTAAAATGAAACCTGAGTAGTTCGCAGAGGCAAAGACGAAGCACACAACAACGCAGAAGGACTGGGAAGTGTGGTGTGGCGGCAGAAGGAGTAGTGGCGGTGCTGAGTGCAGGCAGCAACAATGACAGTGGTAACTGTAGAGATGTGACAAGAACATGAATGTTAGTGGAGAAGTCCTAGCAGAGACATCTCTTTCATCTCTGAAATTATGATTAAAATGAAACCTGAGTAGTTCGCAGGGGAAAAAACAAAGCACAACAACGTAGAGGGACCGGAAGTGTGGTGTGGTGGCAGTAAAAGGAGTGGTGGCGGTGCTAAGTACAAGCAGCAGCGACAACGACGGTGGTAGCTGCAGCAACAAGAACACGAATCACTAGGAAAGAAGTCCTAGCAGAGACATCTTCCTCATTTCTGGAATTATGATTAAAAGGAAAGAAAAAAGATGTAAAAAGCAAAACTAGGGAGGCAAAATTTTAATTATCAATTTTTTCAAAAATAAAAAAAATGGGATTCAATTTGTAAATATTTTTAAATGGGTTAATGGTACTCCTCCATAAAATGGGGAGTAAGAAATTCATGGTCAATTATTCAAGAATACGTTAAATAAATTTTTTTGAAAAAAAATTTAAAGCATAAAATTTTTTATTAATAATATCTTATAAATAAGTTATTTTGTATTTATATTTTTAGTTATAAAAATATTTATTTTAAAATTATAGTATTTGGATAAATAATTTAAAAAATACATTTTTTTACACAGAAAAATGAATATTAAAATAACGATGATAACAAATACTTTTCAATAATATTTAATAATTTTATATCACCTAATCACTAAGATTATAATTAATTAGGCAATTGATTATTTATTTACTCTCTTATTAATTCCATTTTTCTAACATTTTTCCACGTAATATCATTAGAAATTAGTTCTTCTATTTCACCTTCACCCATAAAATTAAAATTTTCATGAAATTCCTTAAATTGTTCATGCCTTATGTCATTCCGTGAAATAAAATTGTATAAAGCAAGCACCAATGATTCTAACTTGTGTAAACCTAAGATCTTGCTTTTTAAAAAAATACCTTGAAGGAATATATGCAGTAAGTAGTTTAGATAAAACATTGTCTAAAAATAATGGTGGAGGATCAATACTTTTACTATATGAATCATTACGTAAAAATGTGAAAATGGTGGTGGAGTGTTCGTACTTCTAGCAGATGGAACATTGCGTAAAATGATGGTGAAAGGTCTTCTAACAAATAGAACCTTGTGTGAAAATAGTGGTGGAAGATCAGGATTTCCAACAAAAATAGAAAACATTTTTTACAGAGCCAAAAATAAAAGTATATCTTTTTTGTTTTGAAGTTTATTTTTTTACAAAAATAATAAAATAATTTATTAAAAAACAAAAAAAAGTCGTATATTTTTATTTTTTTAAAAGATTATGAATTAACTTTTTAAAAAAGTTAAAAAATTTTCTTTTCATAATTCAAAAAAAAAAGCTTTTACTCCTTCTCAAAGGCTCATTTTTTGATTCACTCCAGCGCAGCTAATTTGGTGCTTTCTTACGGTCTTAATCCAATTAAGCGTACCTAATTAATCTGTTGCGCTTTTTGTTTTTCGTTTTTTTTAAGTTTAATTTTGCATTCCAATTAAGTAGAATTGTGAGTGGAACATCTTTTAGTGTAAATCTCAAATTAGCTTTCAATTTTGTTTTTAAACATTTTTAATTTAATAATTTTCTATTACACATGAAATTTGTAAATGTTAAATAATGAAAAAATAGTTGCTTAAAATATAAATAATACGGAAAGAAATTTATAAAATAAGAAAAATTTATAAAGTAACAAAGTAAAAGAAGACACCTCAATCAGGCAGAAATAGTTATATCAAAAGGTGATCCATGGTGATTTATGATGACATTGTACCAGGGGTAGCAGAGGTGATACAAATACTTCTAAAGTGCATAATTTTTTGATATATATATTTTTGTGAAAAAAGAAAAAAATCATGTCTAACGTCATTACATACATCATTATGGTTGCCTAGCATTGCTAGTGTCATTCGGCTTTGTTTTTTCTTTTGTTAAATTCTTAGCCCAAAGTATAGAAACATATGCCTCTTAATATTAGAAAAAAGAAAAAAAAAAGCTTGCTTGATGTATCATGTAAATAAAATATTAGCCAAAAAGAGATTATATAAAGCTTAGCCTTCTTCCATTCAGAGACACTAAGAACCGCAGAAAAAGTGAGAACAGTGTGAAGCAAAATCCAAGGTAGGTTGTTCAACTCTTACATCTACTTCACTATTTTACTGTTTGTTCCTTCTTCCTGCTTCTATGAAGTTTGTTTATGGACTATATATCTGAATTGCTGAAGTTTTCCCTGAAACTGTGTGGTATTTGAGATTGAAATTAGTAAATTACCTAAAATTACTTATTTAATGCATGAGTGATTATTAATTTGATATTCAAGTTGAATGAGTTTGGATATCATTCTTATTCTGTTATAATTGACTAGTTCGATCTATGTAGAATAGAAAACAGAATCTGTTATTTTTCAATTTAAGGTGGTTATTATTGAGATGATATGTAATGAAGTCAGAATTTTAATCAAAATGAGGTATTCTGGGTTCCGTGAGGTACTTGAATTGATCATGATGTCAGAACACTAGTGTGCCTTTTAATTTGGACAAGTTAATCTCTCAGGTATGCATATTGATTTTCTTTTTATTTGAGACAAGTCATCAATCATATAAAAGAAAGGGAGAAGTAAACTCATGCAATTTTAACACTTCACATGAATGACCAAAATAAAAAATAAAAAGGTCATGTGACTTTTTCTTAATTGATTATGTAACCCTTTTAACAACCGTATATTGTTACACAACCACCATTTGCTCTTGCTCTTACATAAAAGTAAAAGTGTAAAACTACTCTTCTGACTAGATACATCTTTTTATATATGGAAAGTATATGTTAATTGAGGGCAACTGATTCTCTATGTATGAATGTGAAGAGTGAATTTGATTAGTTAGATCTTTCGTTAATAGTTGAGATTATAATATAGAGCCGCATTTTTTTTTTGAGTGATCATGTGACTTCTTAATAACTTTAAATATTTACCATCTATATGTAAAATTATACGATCTAGATTTACGTCTTTTTCTTTTATTTGATTTTATTTCCATCTGATTTTCCTATTTATGTTTTCTATTTTGTTTGTAATCATATTTTCTGTTTACTTACATTGTTACACACGGAAGGACTGACTCAAACCTCATTTGACTTCTTTGTTTACTTGAAAATATGAAAGCACACTCCAAATGGATCTGCAGAAATTGAATCTCGATAATACAAATGAAACCGAAAACTCTTTTGTGAAGGACCAAAACTATGCACATATTGAATCTTTATTGAGAACCCAACCAAGAGAAGTTCAAGTAATTGGAGTCTGGGGCATGGGCGGTATAGGTAAGACAACCATTGCTGCTGCTATATTTGAAGAGTTCTCTCCCAAATATGAAGTCAATTGTTTCTTGGCAAATGTAAGAGAAGAATCATCAAAGCATGGATTCAAATACATATTGAATAAGCTTCTTTGTGAGTTACTACAAGAAGATATTCATATTGATACTCCCACAATCATATCCTCTAATATTATGAATAGATTGAGGCACAAGAAAGCTCTTATTGTTCTAGATGATGTGAATAGCTCTGATCTTCTTGATCTTTTGCTCGGAGTAGGACATGATTATCTAGGAGTTGGTAGCAGAGTTATTGTGACAACTCGAGATAAGCATGTCCTTACAAGTAGAGCACTTGACCAAATTCTTGAAGTCAAGGAAATGAACTATCATAACTCCCTTAAACTCTTTAGCTTGAATGCCTTTAACCAAATCCATCCACCTGAGAATGGATTCCGGGAGCTATCGAAGAGAGCAGTTGCTTATGCCAAAGGCAACCCTTTAGCTCTAAAGGTTTTGGGATCGTTTCTTCGTTCCAAAAGTGAAAATGAGTGGGACAGTGCACTAGCAAAATTGAAAGGAACTCCTGATGCAAATGTTCATAAGGTGTTGAGATTGAGCTTTGATGAATTGGATGATGCAGAAAAGAATATATTTCTTGACATTGCATGTTTTTTCAAAGGGGAAGAAAGAGAAAAAGTAATAATGATATTGAATTCCTGTGGTTTCCATGCAAATATAGGGATAAGAAACCTTTTAGACAAGGCTCTGATAACAATAACCAAAATGAAGAGAATACAAATGCATGACTTGATACAAGAGATGGGTCAAGAAATTGTCTGTGAAGAGTCTGCTAAAATTCCTGGGGGACAAAGTAGATTGTGGAACCCTGATGAAGTTTGTGACATACTGAAGAATGATAAAGTAAGAGAAAATGATTCTTTGTGTTGTTTCCAAAAACATATATGAAATATAGCTTATTGAATATTACATTAACATTGATTGTTGTATTTATTTGTCAGGGGACTGATGCAATTGAAAGCATATTCTTGGACATGACTCAAACCACAGATCTATATATAAGCTCCAATGCATTTAGAAAGATGCCAAATCTAAGGTTACTTGCCTTTGCTGATAGCATTGGTCATGGGGAAAGGAGAACAAACAATAATTTGTATCTTCCAATAAATCTTGAATTACCTAATAGCTTGAGATATATTCAGTGGGATGGATATCCATTGAAATCTTTACCATCCATTGGTTGGCCTAAAAACTTGGTTGAGATTTCCATGCCATACAGCAATGTCGAGAAACTTTGGGACGGAGTACAGGTATGCATGATATAACACCATGTATGTATATATTTGTTTGTCTTTGATAGAATTTTAAGTGTTAAATCCTAATCCTTAAATGTATGTATGTATATATATTGTTACAGAATTTACCAAGTTTAGAGATAATCGACCTTCGAGGCTCCAAGCGCTTGATAGAGTGTCCAAATTTCTCAGCCACCCCAAATTTAAAAGAAGTATGGTTCAATTTCTGTGAAAGCTTGACTCATGTTCACCCTTCTATTTTCTCTCTTGAGAAGCTTGAATTTTTAGCTGTGTATGGATGCAAAGAACTCAAGAGCCTATGCAGTAGCCATTGTTCACCTTCTCTTCATACAGTGGTTGCCTATAACTGCCCTAATCTCCAAGAGTTCTCAGTCCCAATTCTGCATCAAGATTCCAAAATTCATTTGCATTTGAGATCAACTCCTTTGAAAGAACTTCCACCATCAATTCTGCATCTTAAACACCTTGTAAACTTCTCTTTTCCAATTAGCAAGAATCTTGCAAAACTTCCTGCAAATTTTGCTAATCAAATCATGCTTTCTGACATCAGTGAACACGAGCAAGACGTGGTCACCACTCTGCATTCAGTACTACCCAGCCCTGTTTTCAAACATGTAAAGCTTCTCAAATTTGATAATTGCCATAGCTTAACCGAACTCCCTGACAACATCTCTTTGCTATCATCATTAGTGAAACTAAGCTTTCATAAAACCAATGTCATAGGCTTACCTGAAAGCATTAAGTTTCTTCCACAACTCAAAGTTCTTAAAGTTTGTCACTGTGAAATGCTGCAATTTATACCAGTGTTTCCACCTTCTGTTGAATGTCTTAAGGTATGGGATTGTAAATCTTTGAAGACAATATTGAGTTTGGAAAGTGAAACACCCAAACAACATGCAGGTACTTTCATATTCCTGGACTGCATGAATTTTGATGAAAATTCATGCAATGCCATTCTGAAAGATGCTATTGCTAGGACAAAATGTTGGATGGAAACAATACTAACAACCGAATCAGAAGTCTCGGAAGAACAACGAGACAATGAAGATCATACTGTGATTAATTTTGGGAAGATCTGTTATTTCTTTCCTATAAGAGGTAGCATACTTCAAGAGTTTTTCCATGACTACTCTGCTCAATCTTCATTTAGTACTAAAGTGCCTCCAAGCTCCAATTTGTGTGGGTTCATTTTCTTCTTGGTTCTTTCTGGAGCACAATCATGCAGCACTGATGAACTTGTTATTAACTTTGAGTGCGAATGTTACTTGGAAACAAGCTGGGGAGAAAGTATCCATGTAGCAAGTTCCGCCATTGTCGAATGGGACTGCGATATGACCTTTGGATACCAGCTGAATGTTATGCAGGATCATGTGTTGTTATGGTATGATGAAGAATGTTCAAAGCAGATAATGGAAGCAGTTAAAGGAAGAGAATCTATTACTGAAAAGAATTCCCATTTTAATGCAAAGGTGACAGTTAAGTTCGTTGCTCGGCTACCAAACAAAGAGGAAGCAATGATAAAAGAGTGTGGCGTCCGATGGATATATTCAAATATGGAGGCAGGATCATGAAGAGAGCAGAGATCCAAGAGAATCATGGAAGATGAATACTAGAAGTGAAAAGCACAAGGTAATCATCCAAAGCTTATTTGATTGTGATTTTTCATTGTATTTGTATGCTGTGCTTGCTGATTGATGTATATTTCAATCAAGTATTTGGAATAATATCAATAAATTGCAATTGTTGCTGCTGGAAAAGACTTGTCTAAGGTTGTGTACCTAAATTTTTTGGTAAGAAATTTGATTGTATTCTCACCTTTCTGTTTGCTTGTTTAATTTGACCGGTTGTAATTTCTTTTCAGAAATGAAATATTATCTCACAAATAAGTACTATATAATTTAAATATGGTTTATTTTTCTTAGAGTAAAACTCCAAATTAGGTTATAACTAATGATATTTGTTCATACGAATTATTAGTATCTAATAAAAAAAAAAATAAGAAACCGATTTCTGACTTTTGAAATATTATTAGATGAATTAGTTTCAAATAAATTATAAAAAAATAAATTAGTCTCTAATATGTTTTAACAAATGACAAATTATTCTTTTTTTTTTTAAATAATATGTTCGAGGGATAAATTATCTGAAAATTTACAAGGTAAAATATTACTTTGTCTTATGTTTTATTTCGTAATTTATCTAATATATAAAAGGTTTGATGAATTTGATATTTTATTCTGTTAAAAACTAATGAAAGCCAAAAGAGATTTTGATGATTTTTCACTCTGAATTTCATTTCTTATAATTTATTTGACTTTACAATTAAGAAATTTAGTACAAATTCAAAATTTAATCTTGAAAAGGACAAAATAGCAAATATTTAACGTAGAATAATTGAGCTGATGAATTAGCAATAATTTAATTTCTACCACTTGACATGTATAAGTTTATAACTCTTTCCATGACCAACAAAAAAAAAAAAAGTTTATTAACTCTTTCCATGTAGGAAGGATACCTGCACCTTCTCCACTGTCTATCGTTGCAGCCACCTTATATAATTAATTAATCATTAATCTTTCGTTGGAGGTCCTTTTCAAAAGTTGATGACATAATCCAATAGTGTGAATTGAAGGAAAATAAAGGAGAATGACTCATTGACTTTTCCCTTTCTTTCGGACTAGTCATGTTTAAAAAAAGATGTATTCAGTAACAAATTAAAAAGCGTGATTCTCAAAAATGTGTGTGTGTGAGAGAGAGAGAGAGTATTTAGATGAAACCCTAGGTGAGAGTGTGGAATATGTTTACTAGATTATGTAAAATAAGGGCATATTTAGATGTGTTTTTTTATTTTCCATTTCTATTTTCAATATTTTTCATGTTCAAAATTTTATAAAAAAGTAAAAATGAAAGAAGTGAAAAATATTTTTTTTACTATTTTTTTCTTTTTTCACTAATTTTTAAAAACAGAAGACATTAAAATCAAAATGAAAAAGGTACTCTTAAACTAATCAGAACCAATCTACAAACATAAACATTCAGAAGCTAAAATTTTATCACAGTTTTGTACGACATTTATCGGCCACATACATACATCTTGGATTTTTTATTTTAATAAATAAAATAAATATTATATTTACCAAAAAAAATAATTTTATGAAGATTTATCGATTTAAATTTTCTTGTCATATCTCGTTTACAGTGCAAACGAGATATGACACGTTAACGCAACACGTGTATATCTCGTTTACACTGTAAACGAGATTAAAAAAAGACAAATATTCAGCATCTATAAAAGGATGTGTAACCCTTGATATTTTCTACACACATTTCATATCATTTCTCTGTCTCGTTTTTCTCACAAAAACAAAGCTAAATGGACAGTAACAATCCATTCATAGTTGTGCTTGTCTATCCCAATTGTCGTATGAGAAATGGTGACAACGAGGTGACGTTTGAGTGTCAGGATCCGATATTATTTCGCACTCAGCGTGTGGAGACGTTGTCGGATTTGAAGAGTTTGATATTGAGCAAGGTCGGTGGTACAGAAGCAAGGGAGATAGGAAGGGTGGGGTATAGGTTGCTGGCACCTATGGAAAACGGAGTCTTCTGGTTTCGACTATTCCGACTTCAAGGGGACGAGCATGTGCGACTGATGTTCGACATCTATGGGAGGATCATGGTAGAACAGGTAATGGACTGTCTGCCGAGGTGGGTCACGGTGGTAGTGGTGGTTCTATACACGAAACCTATGTGCAGGACGACTGATCTCTCGCACCGCCGCCCATTCATGTCGCCATTCTAGAGCATGAGGCATAGGAGGGTGAAGAGGAGTCGGACGAAGATTACGTGGCGGACAGTGTGGACAGTGAGTCATCCGATGGTGGCAATGAGGATGAGTTTGTGCTGGAGACACTTGTCGGGGCTGTGGCGCACCATGTGCTACCTCCACCTCACCCGATTCCGGTGCTATAGGCAGTGCCAAGTCACTATCACAGTCTAGATTTGGACGCCATGCATGAGAGGAACCCGGTTTCTAACACCTGTGAAGCGAATTACAACCTAGACGGCAGTGTAGAGTTTCGGATCGGCCACAGGTTCAGGTGTCGAGAGGCGGTGCTTCAAGGTGTGAAAAACTACAGTATTCGCAGGAGTGTTGAGTACCGGGTGATCAAGTCCGACCGGTTAAAGTACTATGTGCAGTGCTGTCAAGCCGGCAATGGTTGTTAATGGAGCCTCCGTGTGGCCCTTCGTCAGAATCTCGGATACTGGTAAGTTCAAATTTAATTGTAAATTTGAGTACTTTTGTATGATATGTTATGTAGGTTAGAGATATAGTGTAAGCATAAATGTTTTGTTGTGATTAGGGAGGTTCGGAGGTTTGGTGGACCGCACAATTGTCTAGCATCCACCATGTCTCAAGACCATCGTCAGTTAGATAGCAGTCTCATCTGCAGGGTCATATTGCCCTTGATACAGTCTAACCCCTCTGTCAGTATCCCGGTCTTGCAAGGTATGGTCCAAGCAAGCTATCACTTCAAACCCTCATACATAAAGGTGTGGATGGTAAAGCAGAAGGCAATTGCACGGATCTACGGGGATTGGGAAGAGTCGTACAACAAGGTGCCGAAGCTGCTTCAGGCACTGCTGAGCTATTTTCCCAGCACCATTTGTAACCTACGCGTCAAACCATACTACGATGGACACCTCATGGTACGCGATCGCTGCATGTTCGACAAAGTATTTTGGGCTTTTCCGTCATGTGTCAAGGCCTTCAATCATTGCAAGCCGTTTGTATCCGTAGACGGCACGCATCTATATGGCAGGTACAGTGGATTGTTGCTTATTGCGGTGGAGCAAGACGGAAACATCAACATACTGCCAATTGCTTTTGCCATAGTCGAGTCCGAGAGCACAGAGTCATGGTCGTTCTTCCTTGCTAATCTGAGGCGCCACATCACCCCACAAGACGACTTGCTGGTTATATCCGACAGATCTCAGGCACATCGACGTCGATCAGGCACGCCCCGAGGAAGGGCAAGATCGTCCCTGGGCTGGCTGGCAGTGGGTTGTACGTCAGGGGGCAACTCCGCCAGTCTCGGGTCCTCCAGTACCTCCTGCCCTGACAGATGCCTAACACGGCAAGCCCCACACCACTAGTCATAGTACTCTAAGGTCGGCCTGGTATCGAAGGTGTGGTACACAGAGATCCGACGACCGGGATGAAACCTCTGGTGCCATCTATCATACCACTCCTTCAGCTTCAGCAGCCACCATACATCCTCATCACGACCAGTGGTAGTCAAGTACTTGTCAGTGAAAATGGTAAGTCGAAATATAACATCAATCTCACCTATTAAGATTTACCAGAGTGTCTGGTACCTGCTGCTCTCCATTGAACTGCCGTTTCACTTGATCAACGTGGTGAAACTGGACAATATTGAAGCACAATAGGGGCTGACAACCAAGGTTCTGAGAACCGGACCGGTCATCGAACTGCTCTAGCTACTGGTTCACTGGTTTATTGGTCCAACCGGTCTAACCGTGGTTCAACCGGAAAAATCATTTTAAAATAAAATAATAAATAAATTATAAATAAACATCCTGAAATATAACTCAACCCATTTTTTGTCTCATGACAACACTGTCATTCAGACAACATAATCATTGAATACAATGCAAAGGTACTTATTCATTGAGATCTCACATCATACAAACAACTTTCATGACTAAAGTTTGCACATTTTCAACAAACAATTGTAACCATTGTTATTTTTTCTTTTACAATGATATGTACAAATCACGTATAGTACAAAACTACAAACTAACTGGAAATAGATATGAGCTTAGATGCATGATTATATAGTATAGTGAGGTAAGTTTTTGTCTCTGTTGTTAACATGAGATTATACAATGCTCCCCCTGTGAATTTGTCTCTAAGAAACATTATAATATTCATGAATTCGCAAAATGTTTACTCTAGGGAAGCAGAGAGCATACATACTGGACTAGGCAAGCAATGCTTAACTACATTGAATAAATTTGCATGGCCTTGACATGACTTTGACTAATAACACATATACAAATATGCATTGAAAAAGTACAAAATTTCAATAAACATTACTAAACAGAGGCAAGAAAGAACAATCATCATTCAGCAACAAACATTACAAACAGCAACAAGTAATCACACTGTTACCAAATTCAAAAAGAATGAAAATCAGATAACCCCAATCATAAACACTATTACCAAATTAAATAAAAAATCAACCAAAAATCACCTTGCAAATCAAAAACTCAATCTCTTGAACTCAATAATTACATCAGTTATCCAACTAAATAATTGCATCACAGTTATCATAAACTGATTTCAAAGCCTAGAAGTAGAGTGAAATTAAAAACATGAAGCATATAATAAATCAAAAGATCACCAATTGCAAATTTTTTAATAAGAACAGAAGTTAAGAACAATGAAAAATGAAAAAAAATTCAATAGTTTTCAACCCAATTTTAATAAAGCTCATCACAATGATTAACAACAACAAAAAGTACTGAAGGAACAGTGAAAAGATTCAACAGTTTTCAACCCAATCAACCAAGCACTGACTGAGTATTCTGTTCTGATTCTGTGATTGAGAAGCAACAAATTTAAGTTACAGCAACAAATTTAACAAATCCAAGTAAAGTCCCAATTTACAGCAACAAGGCAAATTTGATTAGCAATTCAGCAACATGCAAAAATACAGGGAGAAGAAAAATCTGAAAAAGAGAGAACAGGGAAGCGATGGTGCAGGGACTCACCAACGGTCGACGGCGAGTCGGCGATCACCCCACGGAAGGCGACGAAGCAAGAGACACCCCCATGAGTTGCTTCTGCCGCCGGTGACGAGACAAACAAACCATGAGATGCCAGTGACTGAGACGAGACTCGAGTGAGACTGGGAGGCAGAATCGAGCAGAGACAACCACGGACGACGAGCAGCAACCAACACGCACAGCTCGAGCACTCGCTGGCGAAGGGAGGCGCGAGCAGCCGAGCACAGAGGAGAACGGCGAGATGCGAGCACTCGACGTAGAGGATCCGGCGAGAGGCCCGAGAGCACGAAGACGGAAGTTCTTGAGTGCGACAGACGGCGGCAGCAGTCTCTCACTCCGACAGACGGGGACAACTATTGGTGGAGGCTAGGGTTTGCTTTCATTGGGGGAGGTTAGGGCAATTTGCTCTTTGCCTTAAGGAAGGAGTTGAAGAAAAGGGGAATTGGGGATAAAGATAACGCGTGGATTTTTCCCTTTCAAGGAAGGAAACGATGTCGTTTTCAGTAAACCGGCGGGTTCCGGTCCGGTCCGACCTGTCGGTAATCGGCCAGTTCAACGATTTTTGAACGGTTTTTAATTTTGCAGTTTTATACACTGGACCGGACCATTTTTTTGCCGGTTCCTGGTTGAACCGGTTCGACCGGCCGATCCGGTCCGATTTTCAGAGCATTGCTGACAACCATGTCCCCCACTCCTCCTCCTCACGAAACTAGGGCGGGTACAAAGCCTGCATAGCAGGGTCATCGTAGACTCTCCATACAAACTGAAGAAAAAAAGTTTTCGACATAATACAAACACAATTATTTTACGAAATCTATCTAATTATCCAGATAACACACAAACTAAAGCATATGGTGTCTATCTAAAAATAAAGACATAAGTATTTTACGACTAACCTCGTCGAATCGTAGTCGGTCGATCAAAACCCTCCAATGCAGGACCCTGGCCTCATGCTGATCCCTGCTCTGCTGCTGTAATCCAACCAACTTAATACATCGCAGGAGAACATATACGGTTCATGAAGTAACATACCAAAAGAATTGACAAAATTATTTAATTCAAATACATAAATAAATATTTCTCACCTCGTAGGCAGCGAATACTGGTAGACCTCTCTATCTGGTGGACACCACTGAGGAAATCTCTGATAGATCCAAGACATCAACAGCAGAGTGCAGCCAGCGATACCCGTAACGCCCCGCTGTGCCGCCGAACAAAGTGACTAATAAGTCCAGGCCAGCATAGCCGAACCCCAGGAAACGCCCTACACTCCTCAAAGTCCCGGAGCAACGGTAGCCAACGAAGGTGCACCAGATTGTTGAACTTGTCGGTCATCAGATACCCTTCGATCAGTAACATGATATAACACCTGGCGTACTGTCGGAGGGTCTCGGGATCGTCTGTCAGGGGCATCTGGCAGACACGATCTCGCAACCACACAAGCTTCAGGGTGAAAGACTCCTTCCTCTTCACCGCCTGCTGTATGTGCTGCCACGAGAGGCCTGGCGCCGAGCAGCTGCTCCACCAACGCCCACATCTCCGTCTGGTACCACCTACCAAAGTCACAGAGGCACTCCCGACAAGGTTACCGTGTGCGCGTAGGCCGAGGTGATACGCCACGTCCTGCAGGGTGATAATGACCTCACCCCACCGCAGATGAAACGTATGCGTCTCTAGACGCCATCGCTCCACGAGTGCCAATATCAGGGAGTTGTCAAAAGTAAAATCCCCGAGGGGCACCATGTCACCGAATCCAGCCTCAACTAGATACGGGACGATGACGTCGGATGGAGGTAAAGTATGGTTCACTCGCTGGGGCAGTAGGAGGCGAGGCATCTGAAGAATGAAAAAAAAATAATTTAGCCTTAAGAATAAAATATTTCAACTTTCTAGCCTACATGTGTCTCTACATTACACATTTCATAATAAGCAAATCCTAACTATAGCGTTATAAATACTAATAATATAGCACAAGAATAACGGAGTTCCAAACTAATAATTATGTCATACCAACCTAGCACAAGCGAATATAATTCTAAATTCCTCCTACAGACCTAACTCCTAATTCATATAACTACGTTCCAGTTCTTCATGACTACCCTAACAATGGCCACATCCTTAAATTAAACAAACATAACAAAATTAACCTTAAAGTCGGCCGCCCCGGCGTAATGTGTCGTCTCGTTCAGCCTGTTAATGTCTCCATCATTCCCCACCTGGCGCACCATCCCTGATTCAGTCGAAGGTATGATCAGAAAGGATTAAAAGAGGGAAGAAAGAGGTTGACAAAATCAAACTGGAGCCCGGAACTAAGCTATAAACGACTTGTATATATAGGCGCGGACAGGCAGCATCTCGTTTACACTGTAAACGAGATACGACAAGAGAATTTAAATCGGTAATTACTTTTAAATTTATTTATTTTGATAAATATTACATTCATTTTATTTATTAAAATAAAAAATTCCATACATCTTTCTATTTTTTTTATTAGTTTTCCTGTAACAAAAGTATTTTTCTTAAAAATTTAAACTAATAAAAAAATATATAAATAATTATATTTTTAATATATCTTTTAAATAAAAGTTATTTTGAGTTTATTTAAATTTTTATATAAAATTTTTTTATTTTTTGTCTTATATTATTTTTTATATTTTTAAAAAATAACAAGAATTAACTTCTATTTTTTTATAAAAATTCTGATATTATATTATAAAATTATTTTTTACAAAAAATTAAACTAATAAAAAGACAAACAAAATCATTTTTACTATTGTGCAGACATAAAATCTTAAAGGGATCTTTAAATTAGAAAACCTTACATCGCTAACTGCGAGTAGGTGTTACCTCACCATAACCTCTAAGCAAGATTTTTTTTTTTTTTTGTTAGCTATTTCTAATTTTAAATATTACAACACATTTATGTTATAAAATCTCCCATATAATATTTTTTTTTTTTAATACTTGGTGCATTCGTCCAAATTTAAACCCAACCAGATGCAGCATATAAATTACCACTTGAGTTAAAGCCTCGCCTGCCTGTAAGCAAGAACTTAAAAATCAACTAACAAAGTAAAATGGTATAATTTGTCATAAATTTCATGCATCGGTCAAGAAAGTAGTGACTAAGAGTAAAAAAAAGAAGAATTTTTTTATCTAGTAAAACAAGAAAAAGAAATTAAAAGAGAGAATATTTTCTTAAAATACTTGGAATCATTTAATTGAACGTTATTTTATTTGTATATTAATATAAATAATTTTAGAAATCATAAGGATTTTTATTGGTATTTATTTAATTAAAAGTAAATAATTAAAAATAGCCTCGATCGTAAAAGAGAAACTTCTCAAAGTTCCTTATTCTCTCTTTCTTTAAAATTTGATTGATAGTATAAAAGTATTATATATATATATATATATATATATATATATATATATATATATATATATATATATATATATAGCCATTTTACTTATATATTTTAAAACATGAATACTTTTTTTTTCTTTAGAACAAAATTAAAAGAGGATTTTGATTAAAAAATATATTCCTTTTTAGAACGATTAATATAAATGATTTTATATAGATATTCTCATGTTAATAAAAATATTATTTTAACTGCATATCAGTTTAAACACATTAAAAATATAGATATTTGATTTATTAATGAAAATCTAAACATCTTTATATTCAGTCACTTTAGTTTTACTGGTAATTTAACATAGCAAGACAAAATTTATATTAAGATAATAAAATTGCTAATGAATAAAAAAGGTAAAAGAAATACTTATTATGAAAAATCGAAAACAATCATGTTATATAGATATAAAAAAGTTGTTCATTAATTAGGTATGGCATAGAAATATTTATTTGGTGTTTCTGAAAATAGTTAGTTTTGTTTTATTAAAATATTTAATTTATTTTATATAACATATTTAATTATTCTATTATTATAGAAAATTTGATTTTTTTTAATTATGACTAATTATTTTGTTAAAAAGTATATAAAATATACATATAAATATAACAAATTCTTTTATAAAGGTTTTTCTATATAAATAGAAAATAACTATTATTTTTATTTTCTATTTACATTGTTACGTTTGGTTTTGATAACAGAATAAAATAAAATATTAAAAATATAGTAAAAATTGAAAGACATAAATATAAAATTTAGTATTTTATATTTTATTTAATAATAAACTGAATATAAATTATAAAAATTTCAATTTATCTTTATTTTTTATTATATAAAAATAAAAAAAATATAATAATAAAAACTGTATTATAAAAAATTAATAAAAATAATAAGAAAAGTTATATTTTTTATTAATATTTTTATATTCTTTCTATAAAAAAAACACAAAATTTAATATCCCATCACACAATATATATTTCTCTTATTAAATATAATTTTTGTGTCTTTATATTTTTATATATATTTTTTTGATAGATCACTATATTTTTATATTAGTATCTTGAGCATGTAAAGAAGAAAGGAAGCCTTCGTTTATTTATTTACGGAGATGCTTTCTGATTGCATTACGAGCCACCTAATGGGGACCATTGGCTACAATTTAGTCAAATTTGGCGGGCTCTCAGTTTTTTATTGATTCAGGGTACATAATGTGACGCGCTCTCATATTTTTTTTATCAATATAATGTGATGAAAATTCATGTATAGTAAATTTTATATAGTTGATAGTTTGAGAATTGTTAAAAGAAATTAATTATATCGTTAATTTTATATAAAGTTAATTGTATTTAAATTTTGACTGTATAATGTATATTATATATGTTATATTGTATTTTTTTTTTGGTCAAGTTTTTTGTTTATTGGATTTTTCTTTACAAGGTTTTTAATGAGGCAGTCCTTATTACAAAGGATATTGTACTCTTTTTCCTTCACTAAGATTTTTCCCACAGGGTTTTCCTTTAGTAAGGTTTTAATGAGGCAATAATCCTAAATGGACATCCAAGGGGGAGTATTGTGATAATAATGGGACGTGGATGCCCATTCCCATACAGAACTCACATTCTCAAAGAAGGAATAATAATTAATGAATGTTGAAATTGATTCTCCTCGTACATGTATAAATAGAGGCCTTTGCCTCCGAAAAAAGTAAGCAAGTAATAAAAAATCTATTCCCTCTTTATGTTGCAATCAAATACTCTTCTCCTTATATTTCTACTACAATTCTTTCTCTTCTTTTATTTTATAAGTATTTTAAATTCTATTTTCTATTACTCTTTACATATAATATTAATAGCAATATTAACCATCTTTATTATATTGAGATAATAACAATAAACAAATGCAATTCTCTCTCTCTTTATTTTTAATACTTCTTTCTATCTTTGTATATATATACACAATACAACATATAATATATATATATATATATATATATATATATATATATATATATATATTATTGAGCTAATTATATTAATAATAGAGTCTTCTATTTATACATCTTTATTTTATATTTAGTATATCTTTTATTTATTTTACAACACGTTATCAGCACGAGACTCTGATCAAATCTTTAGGAAGACTCAGGTAATATTTTCATTATGTCGAAGCTCTCTCATCTTGAATTCTTTCTCTTGATATATCTGGAAACAATTATTTATCATGGATATTAGATGCTGAAATCCATCTTGATTCAATGGATCTTGGAGATACCATTAAGGCTGAAAATTATGCATCCCAGAAGGATAAAGCCAAAGCCATGATTTTCCTTCGTCGTCATCTTGACGAAGGGTTGAAAAATGAATATCTTACATTAAAAGATCCTGCAGATCTTTGGAAAGACCTTGAAAAAAGGTACAATCATCAAAAAACGGTGATACTTCCTCAAGCTCGATATGAATGGACGCACTTGCGTCTACAAGATTTTAAATCTATAAATGAATATAATTCTGCAATGTTTTGAATTACCTCACGAATGAAATTGTGTGGGGAAAAGATAACCGATCATGATATGTTGGAGAAAACTTTCTCAACCTTCCATGCCTCGAATGTGCTCCTGCAGCAGCAGTATCGAGAAAAGGGGTTTAAAAAATATTCTGAGTTAATTTCTTGCCTTCTTGTTGCTGAACGCAATAATGAGTTACTCTTGAAAAATCATGAAGCGCGCCCAGCTGGCCCCGCCCCATTTCCTAAAGTAAATGCGGCAAATCATTACCCCAGAAGAGGTAAATGGCAAGCTTTTAATAACAAGAAAAATTATGGAAGGAAAAAGAATCATGTTCAAAAGAGAGGATCTCACCAGAAGTGGGATAAAGAAAGGAATATCGGGCAGAATAAATGAACAGAGAATAAGTGTTTCCGTTGTGGTGGAAAAGGCCATTGGTCTCGTACCTGTCGTACCCCAAGGCACCTAGTCGATCTTTACCAGGCATCTTTGAAAAAGGATGACAAAGGAAAGGAAACAAATTTTGTTTCAAATGATGCTGAGAACTCCACCACTCATTATGATGTATCTGATTTCTTTGAGGATCCTGAAGGGAATATTGGTCATTTGATCAATGATGGAATAGTTTAATATGTGGGATTGTGAAGTATCTATGTAAATAAATAATGTAAAGAACTTATTGTTAAGTTTTATTTTCTATGTATTTAAGTTTCAAATGTGATGGACATAAATAATGAAATATTAATGTTTATAAATTTTGAAATCATTAAATGTGTTATGTTTTAAAATAAAATTTTAGTATATGATATTATTGTTGTGTACAGTGTTTCTTAGGAAAATAATTCCAATCAAGTATTCAATTTAACTGTACATGCTACTCATTTTATTATTATTTGTTTTTGAAGAGAATGGCAAGGATATGTAATGAAGATGTATGCCTTGCGGATAGTGCAAGTTCGCACACTATTCTCAAAAGTGATATATATTTTACACATCTTGTGCCAAAAGAGGAATATGTTAATACTATTATTGGCTCAGACAATGTGATAGAAGGCTCCGAAAGAGCTATAATTTTGTTTCCTGGAGGAACAAAATTTATAATAAATAATGCACTATTATCTACCAAGTCTCTGAGGAACTTGTTGAGTTTCAAAGATATTCGCCGAAATGGATATCATGTTGAGACAATGAATGAGAAAAATCATGAGTATTTATGTATCACAACTCATGATTCAAATAAGAAAGTTATATTAGAAAAATTACCCTCACTTTCATCTGGGTTGTATTATACCAAGATTAGTGCAATTGAATCACATGCCATTGTAAACCAGAAGTTTACTAGCCCAAATGAATTCATAACTTGGCACGACCGATTGGGTCATCCGGGAACAACCATGATGAGGAGAATTATTGAAAACTCTCATGGACATTCACTAAAGAACCAGAAGATTCTTAAAACTAGTGAATTTTGTTGTGCTGCATGTTCTCAGGGAAAGTTAATTTTAAAGCCATCACCAGTAAAGATTGGATTTGAGTCTCCTGAATTCCTAGAAAGGATTCAAGGTGATATATGTGGACCTATTCATCCACCATGTGGATCTTTTAGATATTTTATGGTCCTGATAGACGCATATTCGAGATGGTCACATGTGTGCTTATTATCTTC
Source organism: Arachis hypogaea (assembly GCF_003086295.3). NCBI lineage: Eukaryota > Viridiplantae > Streptophyta > Magnoliopsida > Fabales > Fabaceae > Arachis > Arachis hypogaea. Next base: position 6,288,349 of record NC_092044.1, on the reverse strand, counting down.
TCGCAACCTGGCGTTTGTGAGATTACTGGCTCAAATTATTCGATTAAAAGCACAATTTCCAGAAAATCCAATCAAAGCAATTCGTCTTGATAATGCTGGTGAATTTACTTCCCAAGCTTTTGATGCTTATTGTATGGCTAATGGAATAAGTATTGAACATCCAGTAGCTTATGTTCATACACAAAATGGGTTAGCAGAATCACTTATTAAACACCTCCAATTAATTGCTAGACCCTTACTTATGAGAACAAATCTCCCAACATCGGTTTGGGGGCATGCTATTTTACATGCCGCAGCACTTATTCGCTTGAGGCCAACAAGTTACCACCAATTCTCTCCTATGCAATTAGCTTTTGGTTAGCAGCCAAATATTTCCCATTTAAGAATATTTGGGTGTGCGATATATGTTTCCATTGCACCACCTAATCGCACCAAAATGGGACCCCAAAGAAAATTGGGAATATATGTTGGATATGATTCTCCCTCTATAGTGAGGTATCTTGAGATACAAACTGGAGATGTATTTAAAGCCCTGTTTGCGGATTGTCATTTTGATGAATCAAAATTTCCAACATTAGGGGGAGAGAATAAGCTTCCTGAAAAGGAACTTAACTGGAATGCATCATCGTTGATGCATTTAGATCCTCGATCAGGGCAATGTGAACTGAAAGTTCAAAAGATTATACATTTGCAAAGAGTAGCAAATGAATTGCCTGATGCATTTTCCGATACAAAGAGGATTACCAAATCTTATATACCAGCAGAAAATGCCCCAATTCGAATTGATGTCCCAGTAGGACGAATAGCCACTGAAGCAAATACACGCCAGAAGCGTGGCAGGCCTGTCGGTTCCAAAGATAAAAATCCTCGAAAGAGAAAAGAGGTAAATAATATTCCTGTTGAAAAAGACATAGTAGAGACACCTGCAGTTGTCCAAAATTCTGATATAATGTTAACGCCAGAAGACGTTTAGGTACCTGAAAATTGTGAAAATGACGAAATCTCGATAAATTATGTCTTTACAGGAGAAAAATGGGACCGAAATAAGACAATTGTCAATGAAATATTTGCATATAATGTGGCATCAAATATCATGCATGAAAGTAAGGATATTGAGTCAAGATTAGTTGAAGAATGTCGACAAAGAAATGATTGGCCAAAATGGGAAGCAGCCATGAAGGCTGAATTAGACTCACTTGCAAAACGTGAAGTCTTTGGACCTGTAGTCCGTACACCTGAAGATGTAAAACCTGTTGGATATAAGTGGGTATTTGTGAGAAAACGAAATGAGAAAAATGAAGTTGTGCGCTATAAAGCCTGACTTGTGGCACAAGGTTTTTCACAAAGGCCCGGTATAGATTATGAAGAAACGTATTCCCCTGTAGTGGATGCGATAACATTGCGTTATTTGGTCAGTTTAGCTGCATATCATAAACTGCATATGCATTTAATGGATGTGGCAACAGCCTATTTATACGGCTCATTAGATCGGGATATATATATGAAAGTCCCTGAAGGACTAAAGAAATCCAAACCGTCTAGTGAATATTCGCAAGGGTTATACTTAGTCAAATTGCAAAGATCTTTATATGGTCTGAAACAATCTGGACGAATGTGGTATAATCGTCTTACTGAGTATCTTGCCAAAAACGGATTCAAGAATGATGATATATGCCCATGTGTTTTCATAAAGAAAACTACATCTGGGTTCATTATAATTGCTGTGTACGTTGATGATTTAAATATAATTGGGATTCCTGAAGAGATTCCAACAATTATAAAAACTCTAAAGGAAGAGTTTGAGATGAAAGATCTTGGAAAGGCTAAGTTTTGTCTCGGCCTGCAGATCGAGCATATAAAAGGTGGGATCTTTATTCATCAAACAACATACACAGAAAAGATCTTGAAAATATTTTATATGGATAAGTCACATCCATTAAGTACCCCAATGATAGTAAGATCTTTGGATGTGGAAAAGGATCAATTCCGTCCTAAAGAAGAAAATGAAGATATCCTTGGTCCTGAAGTACCATATCTTAGTGCCATTGGAGTGCTAATGTATCTTGCTAATAATACGCGACCCAATATATCATTTGCTGTGAATTTACTAGCAAGATATAGTTCCTCTCCAACCAGAAGACATTGGAGTGGAATCAAACAAATCTTTCGATATCTTCAAGGGACGGTTGATATGGGATTGTTTTATCCCTATGGATCCAAGTCACAATTAGTTGGCTATGCAGATGCTGGATACTTGTCTAATCCATGTAAAGGGAGATCTCAGACAGGATACCTGTTTACATATGGTGGAACAGCTATATCATGGAGATCCACGAAACAGACGATTGCTGCAACATCCTCTAATCATGCCGAAATACTGGCGATTCATGAAGCTAGTCGCGAGTGTTTTTGGCTGAGGAGTCTGATTCAATATATTTTGTCATCATGTGGACTGATTAATCATAAGATAGCCCCAACTGTCTTGTTTGAAGATAATACAGCGTGCATTGCTCAACTTAAAGGCGGATACATCAAAGGTGATAGAACTAAGCACATTTCTCCCAAATTCTTCTTCACCCATGATCTTCAAAATCAAGGGACGATTGATGTCCAACAGATCCGTTCAAGTGACAATCTGGCAGATTTATTCACAAAGTCACTCCCAAGATCCTCCTTTGAAAGATTGGTACATGAGATTGGGATGCGTCAATTTTGAGATATTAAATGATGTCGACAAGAGGGGGAGACTGTACTCTTTTTCCCTTGGTCAAGTTTTTTGTCCATTGGGTTTTTCTTGACAAGGTTTTTAACGAGGAAGTCCTCATCACAAAGGATATTGTACTCTTTTTCCTTCACTAAGGTTTTTTCCACAGGGTTTTCCTTTAGTAAGGTTTTAATGAGGCAATAATCCTAAATGGGCATCCAAGGGAGAGTATTGTGATAAGAATGGAACGTGGATGCCCATTCCCATACAGAACTCACATTCTCAAAGAAGGAATAATAATTAATGAATGTTGAAATTGATCATCCTCATACATGTATAAATAGAGGCCTTTGCCTCCGAGAAAAGTAAGCAAGTAATAAAAAATCTATTCCCTCTTTATGTTGCAATCAAATACTCTTCTCCTTATATTTCTACTACAATTCTTTCTCTTCTTTTATTTTATAAGTATTTTAAATTCTATTTTCTATTACTCTCTACATATAATATTAATAGCAATATTAATCATCTTTATTATATTGAGATAGTAACAATAAACAAATGCAATTCTCTCTCTCTTTATTTTTAATACTTCTTTCTATCTTTGTATATCTATCTATACATACTAGAATTCAGGAGGAAACATCACTGACGTGGAATTTTTTTGGATTTTTGAGTTTTCTTTAAAATAAAAAATAGAAAGCACATGGTCTGAGTCAAAGAAAGTGGTTTCCTTTCACATCAGTCTCAGTTCCAATCTTGTGTTTCTCTTCTTCACTTCACAAACCACTCCAGCCAAGGGTTTCCGATCAAAGAATCAAGAACCCTCCAAATATTCCGAGAATGTCAACCCTAACAGTAATACCACTCCATTTTCCAAACCCTTATCCAATCCTTGTGGTTCTTCTTCTTCTCCTTCTCCTTCACCTGTTGTGAAGAAATCGTGTTCCAAGTCACAGAAGAAGCCACAATCCTCGGCAGCAAAGGAGGGTGTTGTGAATTCCGTGAATTCCGTTCAGAAGAACAAGATCAGGCAGAGGAAGTTCGTTGTTGCAAAGAAGAATAAGAACAAGAAGTTCGAAGGGAGTGGTGGTGATGGTGATCAGGGTTCAAACTCAACGCTGTCGTTTTGTAAGTGCAAAGAGAGCAACAAGAACAACAAGTGTCTTTGTGTGGCTTACCAGAATCTCAGGAAGTCACAGGAAGAGTTCTTCAAGAACAAGCAAGCACAAGAACAAGAGCAAGATCAAGAAGATGGAGCTGCTGAGATTGAGAGAGTGATCATTGAAGAAGAACAACGACAACAACAAGAAGCCATAGGAGAGGATTGTGGTGGATAGTTCCAATTGTATTAGGTACCCAAAAATGGCATCACACTCACCAACCCGTTTCTGTTTCTCTCTCATTGTTCTCTGTGCAGTCTTCATCTTGGGAGCTAACGGAGCCTCACCGTCCCACTCGCACAACGCTGCCCCAGCCCCCGCCGTGGATTGCTCCTCCCTGGTTCTAACCATGGCGGATTGCTTGTCCTTCGTCACCAATGGCAGCACCACCA